>NW_018407098.1:400988-463737 GCF_002113885.1 Mizuhopecten yessoensis
ACCAGTACACTAATTATGACTGAACTAATGCTCTGTAGAGCCTGTTACCAGTACACTAATTATGACTGAACTAATGCTCTGTAGAGCCTGTTACCAGTACACTAATTATAACTGAACTAATGCTCTGTAGAGCCTGTCACCAGTGTGCTATTGAACTCAGGAACATTAACAGCATTCCAACTAATCCTACTGCCGCTAATCATTTGAATAAAACTTATTCTCAAGTCATTTAAATCTACAACAGATCAATGTGTTCTTATTCATTTTAAAACAGAACTTTAAACGACACTGATTAAAGAGGAAAACAGATGGTTCTACAACGAATTATATGTTAATGTATATATTGTTTATTTTTGATAAAACAATTTCCCCGAATCATTGTTGGATATTAACACAATAATAATTAAAAAAAACATGTACAGCACACATACTTTTCCTCTGTCAAATTCTTCATCATAGGCATCCGACCAGGCACGCTTCCTTTCTCTCTCACGGTCAGCCTCCAAGTCCAAAGAACTTTTGCCACCATTCCAGGATACCACTGTGAGAACAAAGGACCCAATATACAAACAATCTCGTACAATTTTAAGTTACCAAGAGAATTCCAACATACCACTCTAAAGCTATTCCAAGATTCCCAACTACCTCTGAAGTTACCCAGGGATTCCCAACAAACTCCTAACTTTCCCTGGGATTCCAAATTAAACACCTTCTTAAGTAAAACAGAGACTCCCAAAAAAGTTGATAACGAATTTTCATATAAAACATTTAAGCAGTGGTAAAATAAATGCTTGAAGCATAAATCCGGTGCTGTTTAAATGTTTGTCATCGTCTCCTAACCCAAGGAGTATAATCATCACAACATAACAAGTCAAACTCAGGGGCAATCACATATCCCTTCTCACATACTAGATCAGTAGGATTTAATGATTATCTGCATTTGTCCTATTTAGTCTACCCCCATGTCTGTAGAGTGGGTTCATTTTAAATGACATTTTATGTTCTTTGTATTAAATGACAGGTTTAATAATAAAAAAAAAATATACAATGTATATACAGTATATTAATTAAATATTTCAGGTTTTGTTTTTTCTCAGTAAACTACCATATAAAATAATATCATTTTTTTGTTATTCAATTGCAGTACAGAACTATTTTCTTTTTGGAATTCCTCAATTCTGGATCTGTAAACTGCGAATAAGATCACATGTCTCCCCTTTTTAGCCACTGTGGAAAGTCACAGTACACTTACAGCTTAAAGGGACAATTTAGTGAAGTAAGTTTTTTTGATTACCTGAAAATCAAGTCGATACTGAAAATAGATATCTCCTAACAAATGTTTACGTAGTTGATAGTGACATGACCTGAAGCCAATGTCCAGTTTCATCTTTTGGGAAAGCCGGTGATGAAAATAGCTACGACCGAAATAGCGCAATATCCGGGCCTTTCAGTGAGAAGTAAACATGTATAGCACTACGCTGTCAACGACAACACAGTGTTAGTTATGAGTCTGAGTTCACACGTAACACATTCTTGAATTTACACAATTCGTCGAGAGTAAGAATTATAAGTATCATAATATATACCTCTAATCAGATATTTCTGCTCACATTTGGATTTGAATAAATACGAACAGGTTCAATTAGAGCATGCACACACTGAGATTGTGCCGCAGGGAGAATTTCAAACCTCAGAAAGTACAATATCAATATGTTTAAACGTAAAACAGATCACTCATTTAGAACGATGTTTTAGATGCTGTAAAAAGATGGTTTTGATTCAGAATAGATGCAGATATTTGTATTCAGAGAGGCTAGGCGAATAAAGCGAGAAGTTACCTTCTCTCCTCGACTGGAAAGACTTGAGGTCAAGGTCACAATGATCTAATGACCGTGCACTGCATGTTATGTGTGTTGATGCTGGCATATTTCAAGTTTCATAACCAAACAATGTCATAAAGGACATAAAACTAGAAGAACTAACACAATGTTTCCCTTCATTTGAAGAGGAGAAATAATAAGAAGCTTACCTGATGAGCCATACACATGGTTAGATGATTTTTCCAGCTCATCTGCCACGCGTGCCTTCTTTGTGCCGTCCCAGTACTGACCAGATTTAGCATCCCCACTTGGGCCATTATTGGGCCGCTTATAACCATCTTTGATATGGTGATCCCAGCTTTGCACAGGAACTGTTAATTTAAATTCATTAAATTACGAAAACGTGATATAAGAACAAGACATTGATTGTTTTGTGAATATACTTCAATATAAATCCAAGAAAAAATTGCAATTTAATTGCACAGGTGATTTTGACATTTTGTATATGGACAAGACCATCATTTCTGAAATTTTGTGTTTTAACCACTAAACCAGCAGTATTTTTTACATTTTTTTGCAAAAACCACAGTATTTCTGATGTTGTGTGTGTAGAACAATAGTATTTCTGACTTTTTTGTGTACGACAACAGTATTTTTGACATTTTATGAGTTAACAACAGTATTTCTGAAATTTTCAGTGTAAATAACAGTATTTCTAACATTTTGAGTGTAAACAAACAGTATTTCTGACATTTCATGTGGAACAGTATTTCTGACGTTTCATGTGTAGAACATTTCTGACTTTTTAGTATACAACAACAGTGTTTCTTACATTCATTCTTCAAATACAATTCCGTGTAAAATACATACTCATTTACAAACAAGGGAATTTGAATACAATCTTTATTTTGAAAGAAAATATCTAAGTGAGGGGAGAATGCAGATTTGTGCTGGCTGTCATTACCTTTGTTTTCACTTGTCTTGTCGTCTCCACAGGGGCCTTTAAAAGAATCTTTAGTCTTCTCAACCCATACAAACTCCTCGCTGTCCTCAGACTCACTCTCAGACTTCTTGTGAGGTCCTTTCTCCTCTTCCTCCTTCTCTCCATTAATGAACCTTTTCTTATCTATACCATGATCTGTAGATTTTAATTCTTTCTTTAATTTGTGCTTCTTTTTCTTGTGTTTTTTGACCCGACCAGAGCTGTCGCTGTCATGCACAAGTTCTTGGTACTTAAAGTCTTTGTGTTCCTTTTTGTGTTTCTTGTGTTTTTTATGTTTTTTCTGTATAGATTGTTTCCCATCTGAGCACACACTCAAGCTTTCAGAAAGGAGGCTCTGTTTATCTGATATATCGACTGATTTGTCGTCCATCGCCTCGCTGATCTGGTTCATGGTGGAAGATTTAGAAGACACCATGTCAGAACTAGAATTGGATTGTGTTTCAGTCGTACATTTATCATCAGATTTATCACACACTGTTCTAAGTCCCTCAGCACACTCCTCTGAAGCACGCCTGGTGTCAGGAGAAGACAGAGAGGATTTGTTATTGCCCTCTTCCCACACTTTTTCATTCCCCTGTACCTTCCAGCCAGGAAACTGTCTCTCGGGCACTTTGGGGTACACTGTCATGTCCTTGTTGCCCATCACTGTCCATTCTGTGGTGGAGTTCACACTGTCACGACTGGAAGATGAACCAACCGAGGGACTGGGAGCCGAGTCCTGGTTAAATACTTGCCAGTTAGTGGTGGAATTCACCTTTGAACTCCCTGCAGGCACCAGGTTAGTCACACAAGATATACTAGGATTATCACCAAGAATCCGTTTCCCTGGGCTGAAAGCTGACTTATCACTGAACTGTAATGTCAGATCCTTTGAAGGACTTACCATTAGATTGAGGCCATCAAGGCGATGGTTTTTACTGTCTTCACCACCATGGCCTTTGGTGTCCAACAGATTTGCATTTCCTGGTACGGAAGTAGTGGCATTTAGTTTCTTATCAAAAACAACAGCAGAGTCATCCAAATGTCTTCTGATATTTTTCTGGGAAAACAAAGGCAGTCCAAACTTCTTGTCTTCCTTTTTCACACTAGATGATTTAGTTTCTGTTTTCTTACCTTTAGTGGCGCTATTTGTATTTTCAGAATCTGACTCACTGTCATCACCGTATGGTACTAACAGTGACTTCACCTGATCCGAATCTTTCACTATCTTTGATTTACCATTTGGCGACTTTTCAAATGTGGTAACTTTGCCATTTTTGATTTGCATGACAATTCTTGGCTTATCCTCTGTTGCACTTTGCTGTTTGACATAGGTTTGAGGTTTGATGCCAAATGCTACACGATCCCGTTTATCAGGTAAGGGAGTACTTAAAGAGGGTTCTGAAGTGGACTTATGCACCTGAGTTGATGAGGACAATGATGAGGAACTGTGGTGTTTTCTAGCCACACTAGATCCCAGGTCATTGCTAGGCCCACCTGAAGTGAACATTTTTTTTTTAATTCTGAAATTGTCATGGCATATATTTAACATTTAATATCCTAGGGCCGGTAAAATAGCCTTAATTAAATAGTAACATAATAAAAATAGAGTGTCCAATATCCTACAGCCCTTTAAGTAAGAAAATTGTCAAAATGTAACATCTTACATCTTAAGCTTTGAGTGGGAAAAACATGAACATTTCAACATCGTGAAAACTCCCACCCTTTTACAGTTATCAAAATTTGTCTAGTAGAGACTGTAGCGTCGGAACATTGTTGAAATATAATGTCTAATAATCCTAGGACCTCTGGAGTAATGATAACATAATGATAAAGGAATGTCCAATATCTTACAACCTTTATGTAATAATATCAAATATGAGTCTTTTAGTAACAACATTGTCAAAGTATACTGTCTAATTTCAGAGCCCTTCAGTGATACTACAGTGTTATAAGCTTAAAGAGCCAATAAAAACAATACTTACTGATTACTCCATTGACTCTGAATTTCTTGTTGTTGATGGTATGGTTTGGAGGCAGACTAGGGCCAATGACAGGGGTCTATTCAATATTAAAGCAAATTAAATTTCATTAAGTAACAGTTGTTTAGGACTAGGGATATCCATATTCTAATTTGTCAAACAAAACTGTGAAATTTCATGAACATCTTTCAAGAAAGTAACTGCTAAAATGATGACAAAGAGAATGATGGTAAAATTCTGTTTTAGTACTGTGGACTTGACATTTGACTGATGACTCATTGCAATAAGTGATGTATGGTTTTCAGAGGTATAAAAACGAAATATAACTACATTTTTTCAACTTATATCTCAAACTAGACTTGGAAATGGAAAATAAAGAGAACACTGGTCAACTGTAAAAGTTCACTACACTGTATTTTCCACAGTTGGCCGATTCAATGAAGCTATGTTGCATGGAGATATTATTGCACCACTAATATACAAACAAAATGTCATATTATTAGTTAGCTAGAAATATAAAGTACCGAATATGTTAACTTTTGTTTTATAGTTCAGTATATAAAGACAATACAAAGATGATCATAATTTATAGTCATGTCATTCAATATGGTAATTATCTTCAAAATAAAATAATGGAAATTAAATGACAATATTTTGCTGACATTCATGTACATGCATTGTGCAATTAAGCAAGGATTACCTTATTGTTCAAGGGCCTTGGGATAGATTTTGATGACATGAGTGAAGGCTTGGATTTAATGTAAAACAGCAAATATGCCTCACAGGACAACACACGTGTGGCACTGACTTGTTGAACCTGCATGTAAATAATTAGATACCACAGGATAACAAGAATTGTAAGAAGTATTGAAATACTGGTAAGTGCTACTTAAAAAGCTCTTCTTTCCTAGACCAACATAGTGTTATATGATCACTGAAAATAACACAATATCATTATATTCGTCTATGATATGGGTTGTTTTGCATGTGCAATACTGCTATCAAAACATGATGTAACCTGGCTGTGCCATATCTGTTTTACCTACTTAGCCGAACAACATTTGATTGACAAGAATGACAACTAATAGTTCTGAATGTTGTGCTAAAACATTTACAACATGTACTTTATGATAAATTATATATAATAATAGGACCATTTCAAGCCCATTGGGCTGTCATGGAGGTCTCATTTCACAGCGGTGTCAACCATCAGACATACCATTGAGTCATTCATGCAGTACCAGATCTGACTAGGTGATTTCACATAGCAGTAGTAATGACCGGAGTTACAGCTGAAACCAGAATGGACCAGTACAGCATACAGCTGGTACATCACCTTCTCTCCCTGAAAACACAAACCACCCATCAATGAAAGCAAATTCTTATCAAAAATGTAAGCCAAGTCTAAGAATCTTCCAATGTATACAGATTTGTACTGGGAGATTATGCAAATTTTTAATGGCAAGCATTAGTGCAGAAGGTATGAACTTTAAACACATCTTTCTTATAGCTTAGCAATACTCAATGGCGAGCATAAAAACTAGTTCAAAATTAAATTATCAACAGATACACAGAGTGATCACAAAATGATTTCAGTCTATATAATTCATCTTTCTCATATTTAATGTAAATATCATAAATTTACTTCAGCAGGCTATCTTAACAAATTAAATTATAACAGTTTTCATACAGTGAGTACATAAATAAATAAACTTGTGTTACTATGCTTGACTTCAGTTAGCAGTGCTTATTTTCCTCAATAATACCAAGTCAATCTTTTTCTTTTAGATGTTTGCTCATACCTCTGATATTGATCTAACTCATCAGTCAACTTACTTGTCTATAGCTCATGTATGGACGAAGGTTAAGTTTCTCAGGAAACTGAATGTGGCGGCTTACTTTACCCATCAATCTGTTGTAGTCAAACCTAGAAATAACACTTACTGTTAAATCACTGATCATTCACTAAAGTAACAGCCAAACACATGTGTCAATTCAGATGGTGAAACACAAGTTATAAGAAAACCAATCGCTACAACTGTACTGATCCTACAGGTTATACATTCTTATTTCAACAGTAAAATATTGACATTTTTAAGACACAAGGGATTTATTTACATCTATCAACATTATAAGAAATAATTGAATTACATGAAGCTTAAACACCTACCTTTTCAATGAGATTGTCAATATGTTTGGTGCCTTGTGAATGGAAAATCTTTTGTGAGCAGGAACTTTCTGTTTGCATCTAAAATGAAAGTAAGATGTTGTTAATTTGGTGTTTAATAAACAATCACATTGTAAAAATTTAAGCATGCAATTTTCACAAAAAGGGAATCCACTGATTCAGTAGAGTTAGTAGCGTGAACAGTTGATGAAGAGGACCATACTTACTTAGTACACATGTATGCATTGTCATTGTCTAAGGTCTCGGGATGCACATATTTTTCTAAAGCTTTCTCAAGGGTCTGCACAGCCTGAGTGAAAATAGAAAGATATGTGATTAGACACTACTGTCAACAAAACGGTATTTTACTCATGAACGGGAGAAATCAATTTATAGAAAAGGTTTCATTTGTAACAGATAAGGATCTAAGTCCAGGGTTCAAATCCCAGGTAATCTTATGTTTACTTCATCTTTTCTTTTTATCATGTGCTATTACATTATTAAATTTCACTTATTAAAAAGACAGATATTTTCTCTTACCTTAATATCCAAGCTGACATCCAGAAATGGGTCATAGGTATTTGACATCTCCTTACATCGCATACACTGGACTGAATACGAACAAAAATTTAAATGAGATGTCTTTTCCCCGACAAAAGCCAAATACTAATTAGGTATATTCATATTTGTCAATGTATCCATCTATGTATCTTAACAATGGAAAACAGGAAATGGGGACTTGGGGTTTCCTGTGATTGATTTATCTTAAAAATTTGAAATTCAAGTAATTCCTGAGTGCTTCTAAATTTCAAACAATTTTCCTCAAATATAAACTCAGCCGTTGCCTTGGTATGATATAAATATTGATAAAGTTTCATCAGAATCTGGTCATATATGATAAGTTAATGTCGAGAAACCATTCTTTAATACCAAGTTTCTTCAAAATAAATATTTCAGAATGCTATCTTGTGGAAGCTAAACAATGTGGATGGACAGACCGATGAACACTCCCTGTATCATGTATATGTCCTTTCAAATGTTTGGCTGCCTAAATTAACATTACAAGACCACAAACCATCAAATGATCATATACATACCTTGACTTCTGAGAAATCCTCCAAATATTTGGTTTACAACTGTAGTTTCCTTGCTGAATTTGTCCAATCTAGGATACACAGAAACAATGTTTATACAGAGTCACAATTTTTGTAAGATTATTTACATAAGTCCAAGAAATACCAGATATTAAATTCAAGTGCCAAATCTGCTAAAAGAGACTTTTTCAAAACTACTGCAAATACTGAACTTTCAGTGTTTTTGTGAATATATATACTTACTTGTTATGTCCATTGAGGCATGACCGCTGCATGGCATCCACCACATATCTCAGGAACTCGTGAGCATCTTCCTGACGACCCCAGTGCATGTGTTTGGCTATCACTACAGAGACACACAATGGATGGTCCAATGAGATATAAGTTGTGTGCTATCACATTATACATTTTTTACATGTCTTCAGTGTAGTATGTATACTTAACGGCATTTTCAGAAATATTGGTTTCAAGCAGTATTTCTAAACAATTAGTTTTGGAATACAAGATATATTTTTAAGTGATAGATTGTTTATTACTTCAATTTTGATTATAGATTTAAGCACAACATCTACAGGCTAATTAACATAATTATGTTACTGGTTCTATTGTACAGGGTATATGTATATAGCAGTACTTACTTCTCAGTTTCTGTAATACAGATTGTGGTTTGATGGCATTTCCTGAGTTTTCATAGCAACGCTTAACATGGCGCTGGAGCTCACACATCATGCAAAATCCTGCTTGTTTGCCTATAATATAAAGGATTAATATAAAAATTATATTAGTATTTTGAGAGCACCTGTATGGACACAGCTTATTAGTGCACTTACCAAAGTTTATGTAACACAGCATAATTTACCTTGGTGCAATCTCAGAGTTTAGTTAACATTTAAAAGAGTCAAAAAAATATATATCGCAATAAGGCTGTCATTGTTCCGTATCAATGACTTGACTATTTGCCGTGATTTTTGCCGATGTCGACTTGGATAGTTCAAACTACTATTTATTTTAGTGGCTAAAATTTCGTGTAATTCGAACAGGATTGACATTATTTTTTTTATTCTGTTCGCACTGACCTAAGGTTTACTGTAAACTTTGCAACAAGCTTTTCACTGTACATATCATCCAGAAGAACAATAACACAATATTTCCCAGCAGACTAAATTGTCCTCCCTAGGCATTTCTTTTGAACAAGAGGCCCAGAGGACCTGTATCGCTCACCTGGATATCTAAGCAATCATGGCAAAATATTCTCCAAATGAGATCCAAGGGAATATGCCAGACCCCAAGGCCAATCCAGGATCAATTCTAATATCATGACTGCATTTGTCTCTTTTTGCCCAGCATTTGTAGTTATAGTTTTGGGGTGGGGATCTCAACCGTTTTTAAGTTATGACCCAGGAGTTAAGTCTGCAAAGGTGGGGCAGACCCTGGGGTCAATTTTAATATCATGACTGCAATCGTCTCTTTATGCCCACCAATTGTATATATAGTTTTGGGGTGGGGAACTTAACCATTTTGAAGTTATGACCCAGGGGTTAAGGTAATAGGATTGTGTCACCATTTCTCAGTAGAATTTCTTCCAATTTTGTAGTTATATTGCGTTGAAGTAAAGAAATTTTCTGCCACAAGAAAAATATAGGTTGTCTGATTTTAAAGGATTTGAAATGAAAATTTATGTAAAAAGGAGTGAGTTTTGAAAAAAAAATGAAAGACACAATTTTAGGCAAAATAATATCAATAAAAATGATACTGACATGGATTAGTATTGCATTAATGTATATCAATTTAATAAATGCTGAAATTGTGTAAAATTAATTATCTATAAACGTTTAAAAATTGAAATTTTATAATAAAACCATGTGCATATAGTAATTGCATGTAAAGAGTTATCTTTCTTGAAAAACTTCACAGTAGTGAAATAGGTAGCCGGGTTCCTGAAGTACAGAAAAATGGACACATGTGACTCATTGATAAAAAAACAACTGAATTAATGCCTGGATTGCTTTGAAATACTTTAATATTGAGAGAACACACTGTTCTGTCAATAATAAACATGCAATATTTATCAGTTTAATATTAAACATCAGAATATGCGGAAATTGTGATACTGTCTCCCTACATTGGATTTTCAACTAGGGATGCACTTCCTATTTCCGTTTATCAAAACACTCCTATGACCTTAAGTCTCCAAGGGTGGGGCAGACCCCAAGGCCATCCTGGAAGCATATGTGAATTCATTTCTTTACACTTAGCAATTGTATATATGGTTATAGGGTGGGGATCTCAACTGTTTCCAAGCTGTGACTAAGAAACTAGGTCCCTAGGGGTTCAGTCAGACCCTAGGGTCTATTCTATTATCATGACTGCATTCGTCTCTTTATACCCAGCATTTGTATATATAGTTTTGGGGAGGGGATCTCAACCGTTTCAAAGTTATGACCCAGGGACTGTCTCCAAGGGTGGGGCCAGACCCTAGAGTCATCCTAGAAGCAACTGTGCATTCTTCTCTTCTACTCAGCAATTGTATATATGGTTATAAGGTGGGGATCTCAACCATTTCCAAGTGATAAACTTATTTTGGCCCCACCCCTTAGCCCAGGGGTTCAGCCCCAAAATTTGTACAATTGTGAATATCCCCCACCTAGGGGTGCTACCAGTCAAATATGGTTGATATATATATCCATCTCTTAGTTCCAGCAGAGAAGTCGCTTAAAGCAATATAGCCAAATTGCCCCCTTTTGGCCCCGCCCCTTAGCCCCCTGGGGAGTCAGCCCCACCATTTGTACAATTTTGAATCCCCATCACCTAGGGATGCTTCCAGTTAAATATGGTTGATATCCATTTCTTAGTTCCAGAGAAGAAGTTGCTTAAAGCAATATAGCAAAATTGCCCACTTTTGGCCCCTCCCTTCAGCCCCCTGGGGGGTCAGCCCCAAGATTTGTACAATTTTGTAAAGCAATATAGCCAAATTGCCCCCACCCCTCAGCCCCCTTGGGGATCAGCGCCACCATTTGTACAATTTTGAATCCCTACCACCTAGGAATGTTTCCAGTCAATTTTAGTTAAATTCCAATCAGTGGTTAAGAAGAAGAAGTCGTTTAAAGAAATTGTTGACGTACGGACGCCACGGTATGGCATAATTATAAGCTCACCTTGGTCCTTCGGACCCGGTGAGCTATATAGACGCATATCCAAATTTCTTTATATCCATGCCTACATTATTGGTTAAACATTAATTTTTCTGTCATCAAAAATCTGTTTAACAATACCATCAAAGAGTTTAACAACAGCTTGTACAATTTTCACAATTATATAAATATATACATGACCCTGATCTACAAATGAATGATGGATACTTTCATCAGTGTACAGATGAATTTTCACATCAATTAAGGATGTACATCTCTGAGAAGTCAAAAAATTCCTGTAATAAACTTTTTTCTTATATTGATTTTTGGAAAAAGGAGATAATGGCATAGTAGAAAATGCAAAAAAATATATATGTCCGTGTGTTCGTTTTTGCGCTATGATCGGTCAAAGATATCAATTTAACACAATAGGTGATTTTAGGTGAATTTTCGGGTTTTGACCATTTGCAGAACAAATTCATACAATTTCTTCCAAGTTTGTTATCAGATATGTATGAATGTTTGTAGAATTGATAAAAATATTATTTTCTTATAAATTTTGGAAGTAAAATTTCTTAATCTTATTCATTTTACTCAGAAATGCGATTTTAGTTACCCCTACCCCTTATTTTTTAATGAAAAAATACCCATTTTTCACCATTTTTCGCAGATTAAACGCTTAATATAAAAAATCCTGTATTAAACTTTTTTTAGTAATCAATGAATCAAAAGAAAATTAGTTTCTCTTTCTAAAACAGCCACAAAAATGGGGGGTCGGTGTGCTACTTTTTTTGTCCCATTATTATTTGTGTTATTTTTCACCTTTTTCGGGGTCAAAAATCAAAAGTGCTTCAGTTACCCTAATATGTAAAAAAAAATACCAATAATATATAACTTTCCACTTTTTTGCATATTATTTTAATCATATTGAACATTATAAAGTTGTACAGCAAAATTGAACCTGCTACATTTAACAATGGTGACACAATGACAATTTAAGTGATCAATCTAGTGTCAAAAAAGGTGAAATTTTGCTTTTTGTGAAGCGCAAGAAATTCACATAAATACACTTTTTCAAAATGGCCGCCAAATTGGTCATTTTTTTCCAATTCTTGTAAAAAATGTTCTACACACAACAAACATCTAGTTTTTTGACATGTTTTTCAGATGTGTGTTTGCTATTAAACCTATCATAATTTGTTAAATATTACAAAAACCCGTTGCACTAGATCAAAACGAGACTTGAACGTGACTGAAACCTCAGAAGAGTACATCCTTAAGAAGAAAACTATGTTTATTTAATTGTAATTGGTTTTACTATATTCCTCGCCTTTTTTGCTGCAGTTATATTCACCTTTTTTGCCCTCAATAATGACGGCAAATTGATCATTACAAGTGAACATTTGGAAACAACATAATTAATACAGTAATTAAATGGTGAAGTTAACACTTTCTTTGTGTTATAAATTTGTTCAGCGATTCTTAACGATAAAAAAATCCTGACATTTGGTCCGGTACGACTATGTTTTAACCCGAGACTATTATTTTATCGGAAATGTCTGACAGTCTCAAGTAGTTTGGCACACACTGCAGGCATTAATGATTTAAATGAATAGCTATAGGAGATTGTCATTTGGTACCAAATTTATACACCACAAAAACACTGTTCTATTTTTACGAACATCTACTAGATGTTGTGCTGCTTAGTGTAAAGTGTTAACCTTCCTTTCGAGTGTATGTATTAGAGTAGTTCCATTATTTCAAATATACACCCACTATTGAAGGCATACTTTGTACATAAAACCAGCTACTTACATGTGGTACTGTGTTCGTTGCTAAGGCAGAACCAGCTACTTACATGTGGTACTGTGTTCGTTGCTAAGGCAGAAGTTAACAAGAGGAGCTGTGTATGTGAGGCACTGGAGGGTGGAGTTTAGGAAGCAGGTGTTTCCCATGTTCACCAAACCTGCCCCGATTTTCTGCATCTTCCTCCATTCTAACTGAACCTTCTCCTCTGGATACAGAACAACTTTAGGTGTCGGTAGGGAGTCTCCGTCTCCTTCTCCATTCATTCTGGAACCTGAAGTCATCACAATTTATTAAATTTTTGAACATGCAAAGTGTATTCTATTTCGATTATACTTGTTGCAGATCTAAATTTTGAACATGATATATATAAGTTGCACACCAATAAAAATGAAATCTAAGGGGAAATAATTTGTTATCAGAGTTTCTTTCCTTTCCTGTTCACTCCTATATCAAGATGCTAAAATTTGACCCCTGTGTCGACCTTGAAAGAGAATCAAGTTATTAATTTGAACAAACTTGATCGCCCTACATCCTGATACTGGTCAGTTTATCATGACCCATGGCCAATGCTTCTTGGCTATTCGGAGGATGTTGTTTAAAGGTTTTAATATATTTGATCCCTATGACTTTGAAAGTGGGGGCAAGGGCAAGCATACTACACTGACCAAATAATCCAAGACCTATTGATAATACAGAAAAACCTATTTAAATATAAACAGAAAAGTTGATGCCTGATAGACATTCCACAGTGTACAATTCTGCTATAGCCTGTGCACTGAGATAGTAGATTTTATGTCTGGCTAGTGATCTTTTTTGAGACTTTGGTATGAAAATATAGGCAGGTCTATTACATTTTTTTTCAAACACAGGATCAGTCAAAGGACTTAAAGTTGTCCACATATGAAATTGTACATCCTTGAGCTAAACATTTTGTTCTGGAACAAAGCAATTAACTCACAAGTCACCAAGAATCTATTATTGAACTTCTTTTTGCTACACACAAATCTTAGCTTATAAATAATGATTGCTGGGTTTATCCATTAAATTAATTCCATAAGCTTATATATTATGGGGTTATTTAGCAGCTAATTTTGTTCAAGAACAATCAGTTCAATTTCTAATTTATTGATACCACAGGCACTTTGAAACAGACAGATGATGGATGCTGTACCATGGCATAAGCTTGGCCTTCATACCAGACAGGCTACATATAAACATTATTGGTTCACTTTAAACCAATGCAAAGGTGACCTGTGAAATTTTCAATTTGGAAGGTATTTAAAACAGTTATAATGTATACAAATCAACAGCAAATATGTTTATTTATTGACAAGAACAGAATAGAAAAACATCTGTACATTATAAATTATAAATATATTTAAACTGACAAAAATGAATATATATATTTTCATTTATGTCTGAAATTGTCTTCACATATCACTAGACTAGCTAATTAAATTGTTTACCTATTTATGCATTATTACAATGAGCATATCTGCTGATAAATATCTTAATCTAACAGCAGTATTTTTTTGTTGGTGGGTACATAGTCTGTCCTGAATTACTGCTAATTTCCAACACTTTTCTTAACTCAGTGAAAGTAATGAATGAAATAAGCGATTATTCTGGATATGATTTCAATCTGATTAAAAATCATAGGTTACATGGCTTCGTTAACTTCGTACTACGCCTGAACATCTGAGTGTGCCGCTGTCAGGGTCACGTTGAGGTGACCTTTATATTTATAAATACTCATTAAATTTTGACCAATCAGAGACCCTCTTTCAAAAAGGCGCTCGGAGTTGTAACAAATATGTCGGACATTAATGAGAATGATGCGAAATTGAAGCTTTATTAGAGAAGAAAGACCAGGGGTCGACACTAACGGTAGACCAGAGGACCGGGTCCACCAAAATCTTGGACGGTCCACTTAATCTCCAAAGCTGGTAGACCGCCGGTCCACCACATATTACTTGATTAGTGTATATATATTTGAGAATATTGTTCAGAAATATACTAATAAAGACTTTATTTACTTCGCCAGCGAGCCGTAANAAGTTGTCGTTATCATTCTTGGACGAGTGAAGTGCGTGAATCCGCTTGCGGTAAGTCGGAATCTTTTCAGCGTTTGAGTCGCTTGTGGTATAGTTTGCCGCTATTATAAGCACTAAAATGACGATGACGTCACGATCACGGTGGTCAACCGGTAAATGAAGGTAAACTTAGCCTCACAATTTCGTGTTACGTTTTAATTTCTAGCGTATATCGTTTAGGTGATCGTGTCTGTCGATTAACTTAGTATCTGTACTAGACTAGTACCGTATCGCCTGTGTCGCGATTTTTAAATGGCTTGGTTTACAACCACTGGCAAAAAAAGAGTTAAAAACTTCACCAGAACAAAAACAACACGAAGTTTGTATGGGCAACAAAAAGGATGATATCCTTTCAGGAGTCATGGAAAAATCGTTTACATGGCTCAATAATGATACTGACACAAACTTAATGAAATGTAGGGTATGCTGCACTCAGAAGATGATTCCGAAATGTCCAGGAAGGATTGAATAGAGGTGCAACAAAATACGTAAAGACTACTGTTGGGGCAAATTTGTTTGACATTCTGACTGTATATTGAGATAAAGATCATATAAAAAAGGTATAATACTATAAAAAAGTATATTATTTTATCCTTATTTTTTCATATGATCTTTATCTCAATTTACAGTCAGAATTTCAAACACCTTTGGATGGGAGCTATGTAAAAAAAAATAAACAAGGAGAAAATTGTTTCATGTTTCTGTGTCATTTACTAAAACTTGGTCATAAATGGAAAAAATAAAAAAATAAGGAGAAAAAACAAGTATTTTACAGAAAATTAAAAAACCTTCATTATTTGTTTAAAACGCTCAGATGCCAGGATTTTGCATCTAGCTTTTAAAAAAAAATTGGGGGAGAACCCCCATACCCCCCTCCCGAACCCACCCCCCACTCCTCGCTACGCTCGTCGACCGGGGCGCAAAGTGCCCCAGATCTGAGAATATTATTCAGGTCCACCAGAAATTAACCAGGTCCACCAGATTAAGAGAGCAGGTGGACCACAGGTCCACCACCTATTAAAAGTTAGTGTCAATCCCTGAAGACTATGGTGGTGTTGCCTACGCAATTATTACCCAATGGATACGCTTTACTTGGCGTCGTAGAAACGCCAGTTCTCGCCGCCATATTTGTTTTGGAAAACTAATCTGTTCGATACCCCTCGCTATTTATCTATCAACCATGATATTCCGATTCGCTGGCAAACTTTTGCCAGCACGCCTCTAATTGGTTCATCTAAAGGTCACTTGAACGTGACCCTGACCGTGGCACATTCAGATGTTCAGGCAGAGCCATGTAACAGATGATTTTAATCAGATTGAATATGATTTAAAACTGAGAAAGTAATTTGAATAATCTTCGCAGAAAATAAATATATGGTAGAAAGTAATTGCCATTTGGTTACTTTCCATTTCAATTTTGAATTGGTTTACCTTCTTTCTGTTTATTACTGCCATTCTGCTCAGTAGAATATTTTTTGAACTGATTCAGAGGTATATATTTAGCTCTCAAAGAGTCCACTTGCAGAGAATATGGCTTCTCTGCTGGTTTGAAATCAATCTTATGCAAGAGGACTTGTTTGGAGGAGGATAGAAGTTGACTATCCAAGCTCTCCTCCCCAGCCAAGGAGGACTTCAATGACTCCTCAATTTGCCCTATATTTTCTGAGGAACTTGCAGGCATAGCATTGGTTGGTTAATCTGCAAGAACAAAACATTACAGTCAGTTGTATATATGTAAACGGTATATTGTTTCAGTACATAGATATATATAAACAGTAAATAGATGTAGGATATCCAAAATACAAGAGGCCTAATGGGCCTGCATCGCTCACCTGGTATTAATCTCACACTTTTAATCTTAAAAGTCATCCCAGCATGTTACTGGCAAACTATCATCACCCTAGGCCTCTCGGTTATTCAGAAGAAGTTGTTTAAAAGATTTTAACATTGTTGACCCCTGTGACCTTGAATATAAGTCAAGGTCATTTATTTAAAAAATCCTGGCAGCCCTTCATTCCAGCATGTTTCTGGCCAAATATTATCACCCTAGGCCTCTTGGTTTTTCAGAAGAAGTTGCTTAAATGTTTTTTAACATATTTGCCCCCTGTGACCTTGGATATAAGTCAAGGTCATTTATTTGAACCATCCCAGCATGTTACTGGCCAAATATCATCACCCTAGGCCTCTCGGTTATTCAGAAGAAATTGTTTAAAAGATTTTAGCATATTTGACCCCTGTGACCTTGAATATAAGACAAGGTCATTTATTTGGAAGCCCTTCATCCAAGCATGTTACTGGCCAAATATCATCATCATAGGCCTCTTGGTTATACAGAAGAAGTTGTTTAAAGATTTTAACATATTTGACCCCTTCAGGCCAGGTGAGCTAATAACTGGTGGCCAAAAAAAAATAAAAGAGGCTGAGGTGATATTGGGTGCTGAAATAAAACATGTAAGAAAATTGCAATGATCAGTCTAGATCTGGGATTGACATCGGGTACTTCAAAACACTTAACAATACACATTGATCAATTGAACCATCAGGTCACCATCTGACTCGGTCCAGTTTAACTGCATTCTTCCTCCTACAATATTTTTTTAACTAAAATATTTTGTGTATAGATCTTTAATACAACAATAATTGCGTAACAGGTAAAGCCTCTTAAACCCTCTCCTT
Organism: Mizuhopecten yessoensis; assembly: GCF_002113885.1. Classification (NCBI taxonomy): domain Eukaryota; kingdom Metazoa; phylum Mollusca; class Bivalvia; order Pectinida; family Pectinidae; genus Mizuhopecten; species Mizuhopecten yessoensis. The sequence continues at coordinate 418,743 of NW_018407098.1, forward strand.
ACAATAATAAAGAGCATACAAATCATATTAAGAATAGAATGTTCAGGTGTTAACTACTGATTTTAGTAGTTAATAACATTATATAGATACTATGACTACCAATTGTTACAAATATACTTATCTATTCTTAACCACTACCATACAACAGCTGGCTCTGGTTATTCAGCCATGCAGACTCACTAGACTATGTACCACACTTTCAATGGCAAAATTTAGCTGGATGCTGACGTAATGGAAATGAACTGATGCAAAGAATTGGATTGATTAAATATAAATTTTCCTGGAACTTGCAGTTTTCTAACAAAATATTTGTTTCAGGTATCATTCCAGGTTGAGGAAGTGTTTTTAAATTATTTGTTCATAATGTAGTTATGGAGATTTCAATATTATTGATGTAATACCACATAACAAGCATTTATAGCTTTCAGTGGACCTTTATTGACATTTTGCAATTCCACAAGTCAAATACAATTTTACCTAAAGTTTGGAGAGTCAAAAAATGTCAAGTAGACGTGGGCCCCCTTTCGCGTACCCGGTTCAACCAATTGAAACGGTTGAACCTGTAAAGAAAACGACAGGCACAGATCTGAACCGAGGCTAACTTCAGGAATGTTCGGCACGTGTAGATTGAGCGGTCCAGTATATGCTAAACAGGTTGTGGTAAAGTTTAATTCTTAAAAAATGGGTATTTTGTTAGGAAATCGACAAAAAATGCATCGCGATTCAGAAGTCAATTTCAAGGGAAGTAACTCTTACATTTGCAAAATATGCCATAGCAATGAACAAAACAAGACTGGTACTAGACTGGAAACACAATTTATTTATGAATGTAAACATGGAATAAATTGTCTTATTCATTGCAATGATGTGGTGGGGAGACACGAAGGTTTGTGTGACACACAAGATGTGGTGGGGAGACACAAAGGTGTGTGTGACACACAAGATGTGGTGGGGAGACACGAAGGTTTGTGTGACATACAAGATGTGGTCGGGAGACACGAAGGTTTGTGTGACATTTGAACTTTGACTGATGACCTCAAAAGGTTGACGAGTTTACAGCTAGCACAATTAAGGTGCAATGAAATGGTCAAAATCCATTCACATAAATTTGAAATATTCATCGTTTCAATAAATATATTCACAAACGTTTTCTTTACGATATACCAATGGAAAAATCGAACTATTTAGTGGATATAACACTTACATTTTGCTATGGCGTGCAAAAACTCCTATGGCGTATTTTAGTGTGACTGCAACTGGGATATGTACGCGAATGTTACCTTGTCCTTTAAAACGTAACAGTCAAAAACATACTCTCAATGGTCTACGTATACTCAAGTCCGGAAAAGATGTACAATTTATCACATTTGAATTCAAGTTATGTTTATTAGACAAGAAATTCATTATTATATTGTCTTCAATTTCATGTCATCAAAATCAACACCATATAAATGTCTGAGCAATGGATAAATGGATAGATTGGGACCTCGTGGTGATAAACGTGTGGCTAGCGAGTGCTCGTGCGCATAAAATGCTAACATGGCCCCCCAAATCTTGTAAGCTTACTTCAATCATAACTCGATTATTCGAACTGCAACGGTAGAAACTATGTTACGATGGGCACAGTATCGAACTATGCGAACACGCAGCAAGGCTCATAATCGAATGATAACAACATGGAATCCACATTGTTTCTGGCCACGAGACACGACACCGGTTGACAAAATTATTTTGTCTAAGGAAAGCCACGGAATGTATAGGCTTGGTATACATATATTTATCTAGGTAAATGGCCAAGCGAAAATGTAATATTCATCTCAAACATAAACGTACAAGGGAAAGCATGTAAAAATGTATAAATATTACCTGCAACACCCAAGACCGAGTAGATTTCGAATGCAACATCCGGGTATTTCTGTAGTAGTTCTTCCTTCGCATGCGCATGAAACAATATCCTGTTTTATTGCTTGGTGCGTTCGGAAATAAAAATATTTTAGCATTAAGGATCCCTGTACAGGGGATGAATTACTGAAAGGTGATCCGAACATTATATACAACAAGTTCATAGACTTTCATTTTTTTCTTCTTTCAATTTCCATTCCAAGGCATAATCAAGTCAGACTCTCGGAAGGGTATTGATATAAATGTGTTTACTGCCACCGTTTTGTTGGTGACTGTGATCTTGCCATTCCTTTACTGTGTTTTTTTTGCGCAACCTATTTTGTGTTTCAGAATTACACTTTCGTGGTCAATGTTGCTCTTACTAAAACTAGAACCTTGGCTTTGAGGTAGGAGTCTTGAACAAATAATTAAAAACGTCTTAAATTTTCGACGAAATGCTCTTATTTGGCCATGAAAAAGGGACAAAACTCTGCCGAATAGCGTTTAAACGTCACGATTTAAGAAGTCATTCAAAGCATTCAGGTAATGAAACAACCAAGTTGTTTAATAAAAATCGGAGAACAATTGTTTGAGTTATCGTGTAAACAAGCAAAAGTTAACAGCAAAAATGAAGTACAGTGTTGCTATGTCAAGTGTGATATGCCAGAACGCGGAAAGTTGAAACTCGACAGAAAACCCCGTAATATAAGTTGAACATTATTGCTTCTAGCATTACCATACTAAATTTGAAAGGAATTGATTAAAAAAATGAAAAGTTCTTGCATTTACTATACAATACCCTTGTTTGGCAATGAAAGAAGCATAGCCCTCGACGAAAAAGGGACAAAACTCTGACGAATAGCTTTTAAATATCACGATTTTAGAACTCATGCAATCCATGCAGGTAATGAAAAATGATGAACAGCGTTGTTATGTCAAACTGTGTGATATGCCAAAACGCGGTAAGTTGAAACTCGACAGAAAAACCCGTAATAGATGTTGAACATTAAAGTCATTATTGCTTCTAGCATTACCGTACAAAAATTTGAAAAGAATTGATTAAAAAAAAAAAAGTTCTTGTATTTACCAACACTGCCCTTATTTGGCAATAAAAGGGGCATAACTCCACCAAAATGCACGTTAACTTCTGTAATGCGAACTCGTTCAAGCTATATTGATATGCAATATGTGTACCAAGTTTTATGAAGATATGTTCACGAATAAAGGCAGTAGAGCGATGACAAGTAAAAGTTAACGCACGGACATCGGACAACACAGCCCATACCATAATACGACCTGTCGGACGACGTGCGTATAAAAACAGGAACAAAATCGAACCCAGGAAATTATTGACCAGTAAGTCTTACCAGCATAGGAGGAAAGACGACGGGAAAGGTAGTAAGACACGCCATTGTTACTCATACCGAGAATAATACTATTTTCAGCAATAAACAGTTCGAAGTTATTGCCAAAAGATCAACTGTACTCCAGCTCACCCGTGCAGGTGGGGGATCGGGAAAAGAATACACCTGCTGTTACCCACTGCATGTACCGTAGGAGGCGACCAATGTGGAAACCCCCTGCAGAATTGGGGATTTGCTTTGGTGTCCTCTTTTAGGGGACACAAAAGCGACCAAAGTAAATCTGCTGCGCCCATTGCAATATATGGGATCTTTATCTTTCTATCAACTTCTAACTGCCTTTTATTTCCTAGTGCCTTGCTTGGCAACACCTCACTTTTGGCTTGACTGTTGAGCGTTCGCAAAGGTGAGGAAGGCAATGAGTTCTGTCCCCAGGCCGGGACATACCAAAGTCCTTAAAAATGGTAGTTGTTATTCCCTGCTTAACGTTCAGAATTAAGGGGAATTGCAACAACTGGTTCACCCGTTGTCAGTATAATGTGACCGGGCGGAATGCTGTGCTTGGTACCTTCGGCGTGGCATTTCAGTGGGTAGCACTATAAAGTCGGCATCAAATTCGTGCTATTACAAGGAGGCAAACACACCAACATTCCCTGTCTCCTGCATACACACACGCAAGCACGCATATGCTACACACATGGAGGCACGTCCTTAAATTACCTTAGCTGTTAACAGGACGTTAAACATAATTAAACCAAACCAAACCAAGTACTCCTGCTTTAAATGGTGCTTGATGATTGGACAGATATTTTTATATCATGGAGGGGAGATTGATGTCATTTACATGGATTTCATGAAGGCGTTTGAAAACATTCCACACCGCAGACTAATTGGAAAACTTAGGAATTACAGAATAAATTACCAAGGCACTAATTGAGTAGAAAACTTTCTTAAACAAAGGAATCAAAGGGTAATTGTTAATGAAAATTCATCCAAAGACCATCCCGTATTAAGTGGAATCCCTCAAGGAAGTGTCCTAGGTCCTGTACTATTTGTAATCTACATAAATGATAATCTATAGAGAAATTATGAGCGATGAAGATAGAAAAGTGATACAACAAGACCTGGATAATTAACAGGACTGGTCCAACACATGGCTTTTGAAATTTCACCCCCTTAAATGTAAAGCTCTTTCAATAAAAAGAAAGGAGGTTAGAAGCTACCAAATGGCTAATGCAGGAGAAGATAAAGTTTGACTGGAAAATATATCATCTGAAAAAGACATTGGAGTATTGATGGATACGTATCTGAGTTTTACGTCTCACAATCAGCAAGCAGTAAACAGACAGCATTATGGGGCTTATCATAAGATCATTTGTATGTGTGAATGAAGTAACTTTTAAACAGCTGTTCAAGGCGCTAGTCCGTCCGCACCTGGAATACGCGACAAGTGTATGGAACCCATACAAAGTTAATTTCATGAAATAGTAGCCGAGAAATGATTGGAAAACTGTATTACACTGTATTTTAGTACTTGTGGTCAGGGTCAAAAGTCGAATAGAGCACACAGTGACCCCATTTTAGGATGCCGTACACCGTTTTTTCGTGGTGTAGCTATATACACAGTTCAATGCCCGTTCATGAAAAATTACTGAGATATGTTCTAGAAATGACAGTTAGAACTGACGGAGACAGGTTTGTTAGCACGCTCGGACAAAGCCAGTACATTCTACATACCCCGTCTACTAAAGCCAAAGCGAACATCCTGAACAGGAACATTTTTACACAAAATTGATAACAAGGCTCACAATAACTCTGGAACCGAGAATTTATATCTATTTTCCGCATTTGTGATTCTTAAATAAAATGTATGATACATACTGAGTGTTTGGAAGCTGTGCTTCAACGTGTGTGTAATATATATACATCGATTGACAACGTGTTTGTAATATATATACATCGATTGACAACGTGTTTGTAATATCTATACATCGATTGACAACGTGTTTGTAATATATATACATCGATTGCAAAAGTCGTAAAGAAACATTACACATCATACAGGTAAAGTAAAATATGTATACATTCTTCACTAATTTAATGACGCTACAACTAAAGTAGAGAGTGTTTCGTCACTGATATACATGTACGTCAACTGAAGTAAAGAGTGTTACGTCACTGATATAGTTATATTACGACAACTGATGTCAGGGCGTAGTCCTTGTTCGGAGCGGGACCAGGGGCGCTATACATGGTTTGTATTAGCATCAATATTGCAGCTGGGGTTGCTCTACTAAATGCAGGTTGTAGATGTTGTATTTGAACAAAAATGACTTAGCAGCTTTAAGAAGAATTGCACAATGCGGCGCCTTTTTATGCCTGAAAAAGTAATAACAGTTGAGTATGGCGATCTCAGTAACATTCGGGAAACGAGTGGGGATATTGATGACTGCATCTTCTTGTTGTTCATGTTTCTGTCTTGTAAAGAGGACAGATTACCTTAAAATCATTACAAATGTCTTTGTCTGCACTGTCGTTATTACTGCTTTGCTTATATATCTATTTAAGCAGAGACGTATATATTATATATGTCTGTTTTAAGTAATACGTACCCAACGAACATTTGTTTGTTCGGATCCAGTGCCCGATCATACGTACTGTCGTAATAACTGATAAAGTCATGAGACCTACATATATATCCCGATTACTAAGAAACCCTAAGTAACTAAGAAATTCTTTATGTCATTTCTTTTGTATTTAACTATTACTTTGGGTGTTTTTTATGTGTATACATATATATATCGCGTAGTTACCGGTATCTTAACGATAGACGCATTTCCAAGCTAGAACAATCCCAAAATGTGAAAATAATGATAATCTAGAAATGATGAAATGTGATCTAACAAAAAACGCCAACTTATTGTAGCATAGGACTTTTGAACATATATGTGATTTAGCCAACGAAAAGAAATTAACAAGCCCAAAATACATCATTGATTTAGCTAATCTGAATAACTTACAAAACTTACCAACTTAGTGATAACAATGATTTTTTGAATGTTTGATTTAGCCGATCTGGATAAATATGAAAATAAATAAACACCGTAGTATAGTCAATAAATTACAAGATTATATATTTAAACTTTATTTCATTTACAGTATGATGTAAAGCAATACACAATTGTTGAAATTGGAATTGGAAACAATTTTACAACTTATGTAGATCCATCTACAGTGGAGGAAATACATATGATTAATTACTGTTGTTGTACCACGTCGATCGGAAGCTCGAGCTTGTGGAGACGTCTAAATATCACCTTCTGATTTGATACGTTGCCAGCAGAATAGCCTGCCAGCAACGGACTCCGGTTGCGCAGGGATTAAAACTATTTACATTGTATCAAGCTTTTACACTTTATTTTATTGTAAATATTTGTTTATTATTGATTATGTGAATTTATGTATGATTTACAATCTATATGTTTATACCCTTAATTATACCAGGGACAGTATATTCACTATACGTCCCTGATTATACTATAAGGAGTAACTAACATTTTAACGGTAATATGTTTATTACTATTTCTTTTCGTTTAATCAAGATTCCCATGTGATTCATTAATGATAAAAGGAAGGGCAGAACTTCCTGGGGTGATTCCTCCACGGTGTGTTTAAGTCGACTTGAACTCATTAAGTGTTTTTGATGGCACAGTTTCCTCAGGTAGACTGTTCCAGACCTTGATCACTCGGTTACTAAAGACATTCTTACTAGTGTTTAGACTGAAAGATTTCTTGAATATTTTTTTAGAGTGACCTCTAGTGATATTGAGTGGTGTAGGCCGAAACATCAGTCCGTAGTCTAACTTGTCGATCCCGTTCAATATTTTGTACAGCTCAACAACACCTGCCCTCTCACGCCTGTATTCCAGAGATGGTAGACCTAGTGTTCTTAGGCGTTCATGGTAGGGCATAGCCTGTATTTCTAGTACTCTTTTAGTGGCTCTTCGTTGGACATTTTCGATAGCTATTTAGTCCTTATTTAGATACGGTGACCACTCTTGCGTAGTGTATTCCAGATGTGGACGGATTGGGGACTTGTACAGGGTTGTAAAAGAGCTATGTCCATAAAAATGAAAGTTCTAAACAGAATACCTAATATTTGGTTAGCTTTCGACTCTGCTGCATTGACTTGGGTTGATAATTTTAGGGTGTTGTCAAAGTGAACTCCAATGTCCTTTGCTGTGGCTACTTTCTCTATTTCAGTAGTTTGTCCATCTTGCGTCAAATAGTATTTTGATGATTTTGGTTTATTACCGATCTCCATATGTTCGCACTTCTTGGTGTTTAGCTTCATGAGCCAGCTCTCGGTCCAATTACTTACTTTGTTGATGTTTATCTGGAGTTGCTGTCTTTCTAACTGTGTAACGTTTTGATAGCCCGTTATACATTTGGCTGGGTGTCAGACGTTTCGCCCCAAAACCGTTACGCCCCAAACCAGTTCGCCCCAAATTTGATTCATATCGCCACAACCAGTTCGCCCCAAAAACCCATAACGCCCGAATAGTTCGCCCCAAAAAAACATAACGCCCCAACTAGTTCGCCCCAAAAAAATATAACGCCCCCTTCCTAAAAAAGGAGCTTGCTTATTTTGCCATTATTATGTGATTGTGTTTACCGTGCTAAGAGGAATAACTCTTGTTTCGTGTATACTACGGAAAGGTCGGCGCATTAAATATATACATATTATTTTAGTTTTGCAAAGCCGGAATAGTAAAAGTGATATGTTTCCTTGAACGTTTGTTTTCAGTTTATGTTTCCATAATATGTGACTTACGGAAATGTAGCATTTTGTACATTCTTTCATTATACACCGACGCGTGTGGCTTTAAAATAAACAACAAATCCATGTTTTCATGTGCTATTTATAAAGAACATATTTCTTTTAGATATGTGTACATCTTGTCATCAAACGTTGATGCCTGTACCTATTAAACAAACAGCAAAGCCATTTTTCGACGATCTGTAGTAAATTACTTAGATCAGAGAGGCAATTATTTTCCAAATTCCTGAACATTTTGTGTCGCCGAATTGATGGCAGGTGCTATTAAAATAACAACGTTAGGAAAATATATCCTCAAAAATATTAAGTGATGCATTGTGCATGATATATATCTTTGTGTTATATTATGTAGTATCATTTGTTAATGTAAGTTGTTGTTGTTGTAAGTAATTAATTATTAACTCTCTCTCTATATATGTATATTTGTACAATAATTTTCAGGTATATGTAAAAGATAATTAGATTATTTCCACGCGTGCCGAAGGTAGCTAACGTATCATATCTATAATATCTATGTTAAGCATGTATTGTATATTTTAGATGATATATATGTTTAAGATAATCAGATTATTTCCACGCGAAATTATTCGAAACAAGAAATGATTATTTGATGTTGACAAGGAAGTACATTCACAGCTCTGAAATTGAAAGAGTTACCTCCCATAACCTGCATTTTATAGTTCAATATAGGTTCGCAGCGGTTGGGGCGATACAGCATTTTTGGGGCGATATAGCTTTTGGGGGCGAAACGGATTTTGGGGCGATATGGTTGTCATACTTGGGGCGAACTGAACTGAAAATTTGGGCGATGTGAAAAAAAATTGGGGTGTAAAGGTTTTGGGGCGAAACGTCTGTAATTCCATTTGGCTAGACTCACTATTATTATATTTACCAATTTGAAAAAAGGCCAAACAGGCCGACTTAATGAATGATCTCCTAATCTTAATAGATTGAAGATACTAAGGAATCTTTTTAAATTATACAGTACTATGTTCTGTAAGCCAGATTTTCGTCTCTTTAACGTTTGCATGCTTTGCCATTCGAACTCGCCCAAAATGGCCGCATCCATGTGGGGAAGGACAGTTGTCAACACTGTGAAATTGGTATACCCTGTGCTTCGTAGAAGAAATTGTCACAAGTTGTTAGTGGGTGTTCCGAAATATGTCGGCTGTCCTTTACCTTTAAATAATTATGTGGGTGGTCGCACCATTTATTTAACGAGTGTTCACTACTGCACTGTTAGTGACGAAACCGTCAAGAAAATGATGGACACACTTACTGACAAGTTTACAGAGGCCCGGGAGCTCATGCAAGATGCGGTAATTATTACATTACACGTTTTGGTACCTGGCTGTTTCGGTATTTAATAATACTGACTATAAAATCATCGACACACAAACAATTTCTGCAAAGATCATTATTGACATAGTTCTTGACAGTTTGGGCACAACGGCGCATATGGGTAATAAGCCTGCATTTAGGTAACAGTTACCCATTTGAGTAACAATTTTATTACTGAAATGGGGAATAAAGTGAAATAAAAACACACAAAGTTCTTTTAAACACCTAGAGCAAAAAAGGGCGTCATTCTGTCAACTAAATCAAATAAATAACACAATGAAGTACATTTGTGCACAAAAAATTATCAATTCTGATGTTTAACTTTTTGTGAAAAGGATAAACTATATCACTGACTTTGTTCTCCATTGACTTCAGTGTGTAGTCAATGGGACTATCCAGTGCAAATGTGACAGGTGAGCATGATTTTTTATGTGTGCTATTTATAGCTACTCTACAGGACACTAAGCAATGGAGGTGATACAATTTGTCATTTTCACAAAAATTTAGACAACTGAATTTACATACTTTTGTACACAATTGTACCTCATTGTATTTTTTATTTGATTATGTTGAAAGAATGATGCCCTTTTTTGTTCATAATGTGTTAAAGAACTTTGTGTGTTTTTATTTCACTTTATTACCCATTTCAGTAATAAAATTATTACTGAAATGGGTAACTGTTACCCGAATGCAGGATTATTACCCATATGCGCTGTTGTGCCCAACCTGCTTGACATTGGTGTATCAAGCAACTTCCACATTTTTTTTCATTTTGATGTTCACAAAACTAAATCAAGTAAGGTCAACATTTTCTTTTTACTCTGCAAAAAGTAACTTTCTCCCATTTAGTTATTTGACAAGTGAGTTGTTCAACCCAGTCAATTGAACTGCTAAGATCCTCAAAGTTGAAAATATTTGCTCGAGACCAAAGATATCAGTGGTGGCCGGAGCTGAACTTGCCCCAGTCTCCCCTACCTTATACCTGTTACATGCTATCTAGACCAACTAAGTTAGACTACCTGTATAAGCCCATTTATTGGTAGTAGCAGAACTTGACTGGATTGACTGCTGACAGGGTTACAGTGTCTGTCTCGAGTTTGGAGGTCCCAGATTTGAATCCTTGTCTGTCATGTGTCTTCAGGGTCGAAGACTTCATTAAAGGAAGGATGAATGTAGTAGATCATCTGGTGACCAGTCATGATTTTCTGATTTTTTTGAAGTCTAAGATGTCTGCTCTGTTTTTGTGAATAACGGTGAGCTAAATTTGAAATGGCAGTGAAGACACAGGATGTACTACTTTTATTGGCATGCCTATCATGTAAATATATCTGTTTGATAATATTAGTATTTTTTTCTTCTGTTTTAAGCGAGAAAGCCAAGGCAGTGTCTACTTCTCAGATGACATGTCTGAAGCACAGGAAGCTGTACAAGACACGTTAGACGAGTACAAGTCACTTCTGAGTAAACTGAATGAAACACAAAAACAAAATGTGGTTAGGACTATTGGACTCCGAATGGAAGAGCTCAAAGCCCAACAGACAGCATTGGAAGAAAGTCTAAAGGACTAACTGTGGCAGGCTAGAGGAGAGTCTAAAGCACTGACTTTGTCAGGCTAGAGGAGAGTCTAAAGGACTGACTGCGGCAGACTAGAGGAAAGTCTAAAGGACTGACTGTGGCAGACTAGAGGAAAGTCTAAAGGACTGACTGTGGCAGGCTAGAGGAGAGGCTAAAGGACTGACTGGGGGCAGGCTAGAGGAGAGTCTAAAGGACTTACTGCGGCAGGCTAGAGGAGAGTCTAAAGGACTTACTGCGGCAGGCTAGAGGAGAGTCTAAAGGACTGACTGTGGCAGGCTAGAGGAGAGTCTAAAGGACTGACTGTGGCAGACTAGAGGAAAGTCTAAAGGACTGACTGTGGCAGGCTAGAGGAGAGTCTAAAGGAATGACTGTGGCAGACTAGAGGAAAGTCTAAAGGACTGACTGTGGCAGACTAGAGGAAAGGCTAAAGGACTGACTGTGGCAGGGTAGAGGAGAGGCTAAAGGACTAACTGTGGCAGGGTAGAGGAGAGGCTAAAGGACTAACTGTGGCAGGCTAAAGGAGAGTCTAAAGGACTGTCTGTGGCATGCTAGCGGAGAGTCTAAAGGAATGACTGTGGCAGACTAGAGGAAAGTCTAAAGGACTGACTGTGGCAGGCTAGAGGAGAGTCTAAAGGACTGACTGTGGCAGGCTAGAGGAGAGGCTAAAGAACTGACTGTGGCAGGCTAGAGGAGAGTCTAAAGGACTGACTGTGGCAGGCTAGAGGAGAGTCTAAAGGACTAACTGTGGCAGGCTAGAGGAGAGTCTAAAGGACTGACTGTAGTATGCTACTGAAGAAGAAACTCTGTTGAGAACTAACTGTGACAGGCTGCTTAAGATGAAAGTCAAAATGACCAACTATGAATTTATGCTTTTCATTTTACAGTACCATTTGATATTAAAATCTTCAGCACAAGTTTTTATTTAAACACAATTTACATTATTTGAGTAATGTACTAATGTACACTATACTGAGAGTACCTATTAAAGACTTTTACAAGTATTTCTTCTTGGTATTTATTCATCATGTTAAATTGAGACCAGGCTAAAGTGTTTGTCGCCATTGGAATGATGTAAATACATACACATGTCTCAACACATCTTTCTCTTGTCATATACAAGTGTATTTACCTAGATGCATTCAAATATGCTTTCTCTTGATGTATATACAAGCATGCTTTCTTTTTATGTATACAAGTTTGCTTCTATTGATGCATACAAGTATGCTTCTCTTGATGAATACAAGTATATTTCAATTGATGCATGTAAGTATGCTTTCTCTTGAAGTATGCAAGTATGACTTCTCTCGATGTATACAAGTATGCTTTCTCTTGATGTATTCAAGTATGCTTCTCTTCAGGTATAAAAGTATGTCTGCCTTGATGTATACAAGTATGCTTTCTCTTGATTGATATAAGTATGCTTTATCTTTATGTATACAAGTATGCCTATCTGGATGTATACAAATATGCTTTCTCTTCACGTATACAAATATGTTTCTCTTGATGTATTCAGGTATGACTTCTTGATGAATACAAGTATGCCTTATCTTGACGTATACAAATATATTTCCCTTGATGTATACAAGTATGCTTCCCTTGATGTATTCAAGTATGCTTATCTCGATGTATTCAAGTATGCTTCTCTTGATGTATTCAAGTATGCTATCCCTTGATGTATACAAGTATGCTTCCCTTGATGTTTACAAGTGTGTTTTCTCTTGATGTATACAAGTTTGCTATCCCTTGATGTATACAAGTATGCTTCCCTTGATGTTTACGAGTGTGTTTTCTCTTGATGTATACAAGTATGCATTCTCTTCGTATATAAAAGTTTGCCTATCTTGATCTATACAAATATGCATTCTCTTGATGTATACAGGTATGCTTTCTCTTGATTTATTAAAGTTTGCATTCCCTTGATTTATACGAGTTTGCTTCTGTTGATGTATTAAAGTATGCTTCTCTTGAGGCATACAGGTATGATTTCCCTTCATGTGTACAAGGGTGTTTATCTTGATGTATACAGGCATGATTCTCTTGATGCATACAAGAGTATATGCTCCAATAATGTATACAAGTATGTATCTCTTGATGTATTAAATTATGCTTCTCTAGATGTAAACAAGTATACTTCCCTTGAGGTATACAAGTATGCTTTCTAATCATCTTTACAAGTATGCCTTATCTTGAGGTATACAAATATGCCTTATCTTGATGTATACAAGTATGCTTTCCCTTGATGTGTACAAGTATGCATTCTCTTGAAGTATACAAGTATGACTTCTCTTGATGTATGCCTTATCTTGACGTATACAAATATATTTTCCTTGATGTATACAAGTATGCATTGCCTTTATGTATACAAGTATGCTTATCATGATGTATACAAGTATGTTTTCTCTTGACTTATACCAGTATGCCTTGTCTTGACGTATAGATGTATACAAGTATGCGTTCATACAAGTATGCCTTCTCTTGACTTATACAAGTATATTTCACTTGATGTATACAATAATGTGTTCTCCCGATGTATACAAGTATGCGTTCTATCGATGTATACAAGTATGCCTATCTGGATGTATACAAGTATGCCTTCTCTTGACGTATTCAAGTATATTTTCCTTGATATATACAAGTCTGCTTTCCCTTGATGTATACAAGTATGCGTTCTCTTGAAGTATACAAGTATGACTTCTCTCGATGTATACAAGTATGCTTTCTCTTGATGTATTCAAGTATGCTTCTCTTCAGGTATAAAATTATGTCTTTCTTGATGTATACAAGTATGCTTTCTTTTGATTGATATAAGTATGCTTTATCTTGATGTTTACAAGTATGCCTATCTGGATGTATACAAATATGCTTTCTCTTGATGTATTCAAGTATATTTCTCTTGATGTATTCAAGTATGACTTCTCTCGATGAATACAAGTATGCCTTATCTTGACGTATACAAATATATTTTCCTTGATGTATACAAGTATGCTTTCCCTTGATGTATACAAGTATGCTTATCTTCATGTATTCAGATATGCTTCTCTTGATGTATACCAGTATGCTTTCTCTTGTATTTATAAGTATGCTTTCTCTTGATGTATACAAGTATGCTATCCCTTGATGTATACAAGTATGCTTCCCTTGATGTTTACAAGGTTTTTTCTCTTGATGTATACAAGTATGCTTCCCTTGATGTATACATACATATTTTCTTTTGATGTATCCAAGTATGCCTTCTCTTGATGTATTCAAGTATGCTTCTCTTCAGGTAAAAAAGTATGTCTTTCTTGATGTATACAAGTATGCTTTCTTTTGATTGATATAAGTATGCTTTATCTTGATGTATACAAGTATGCCTATCTGGATGTATACAAATATGCTTTCTCTTGATGTATTAAAGTATATTTCTCTTGATGTATTCAAGTATGACTTCTCTCGATGAATACAAGTATGCCTTATCTTGACGTATACAAATATATTTTCCTTGATGTTTACAAGTATGCTTATCTTGATGTATTCAAGTATGCTTCTCTTGATGTATACAAGTATGCTTTCTCTCGATGTATATAAGTATGCCTTCTCTTGATGTATACAAGTATGCTATCCCTTGATGTATTCAGGTATGCTTCCCTTGATGTTTACAAGTGTTTTTTCTCTTGATGTATACAAATATGCATTCTCTTGATGTATACAGGTATGCTTTCTCTTGATGTATTCAGGTTTGCATTCCCTTTATGTATACGAGTATGCTTCTGTTGATTTATTAAAGTATTCTTCTCTTCAGGCATACAAGTATGATTTTCCTTCATGTTTACCAGGATGTTTATCTTAATGTATACAGGCATGATTCTCTTGATGCATACAAGAGTATATGCTCCCATAATGTATACAAGTATGCATCTCTTGATGTATTAAATTATGCTTCTCTTGTGGTATACAAGGATGCTTATCTAGATGTTAACAAGTATGCTTCCCTTGAGGTATACAAATATGCTTTTTATTCATGTATACAAATATGCTTTCTATTCATGTATACAAGTATGCCTTCTCTTGATGTATACAAGGGTATATGTTCCCTTCATGGATACAAGTCTGCTTATCTAGATGTATGCAAGTATGCATCTCTTGATGTATAAAGGTATGCTTCTCTTGAGGTATACAAGTATGCTTATCTAAAGTATTAAAGTATGCTTATCTAGATGTAAACAAGCATGCTTCCCTTGAGGTATACAAGTATGCTTTCTTTTCATGTATACAAGTATGCCTTATCTTGAGGTATACAAATATGCCTTATCTTGATGTACACAAGTATGCTTTCCCTTGATGTGTACAAGTATGCGTTCTCTTGAAGTATACAAGTATGACTTCTCTTGATGTATTCAATTATGACTTCTCTTGATGTATTCAAGTATGACTTCTTTTGATGTATTCAAGTATGACTTCTCTTGATATATTCAAGTATGACTTCTCTCGATTAATACAAGTATGCCTTATCTTGACGTATACAAATATATTTTCCTTGATGTATACAAGTATGCATTGCCTTTATGTATACAAGTACGCTTATCATGATGTATACAAGTATGTTTTCTCTTGACTTATACCAGTATGCCTTCTCTTGACGTATACAGGTATATTCCCCTTGATGTATACAAGTATGTCTTCTCTTGACGTATACAAGTATATTTCACTTGATGTATACAATAATGTGTTCTCCCGATGTATACAAGTATGCGTTCTATCGATGTATACAAGTATGCCTATCTGGATGTATACAAGTATGCCTTCTCTTGACGTATTCAAGTATATTTTCCTTGATATATACAAGTCTGATTTCCCTTGATGTATACAAGTATGCGTTCTCTTGAAGTATACAAGTATGACTTCTCTCGATGTATACAAGTATGCTTTCTCTTGATGTATTCAAGTATGCTTCTCTTCAGGTATATTAGTATGTCTTTCTTGATGTATACAAGTATGGCTATCTGGATGTATACAAATATGACTTCTCTTGATGTATTCAAGTATATTTCTCTTGATGTATTCAAGTATGACTTCTCTCGATGAATACAAGTATGCCTTATCTTGACGTATGCAAATATATTTTCCTTGATGTATACAAGTATGCTTTCCCTTGACGTATACAAGTATGCTTATCTTGATGTATTCAGGTATGCTTCTCTTGATATATACCAGTATGCTTTCTCTTGTATTTATAAGTATGCTTTCTCTTGATGTATACAAGTATGCTTTCCCTTGATGTATACAAGTATGCTTCCCTTGATGTTTACAAGTGTTTTTTTTTCTCTTGATGTATACAAGTATGCTTCCCTTGATGTATACAAACATATTTTCTTTTGATGTATCCAAGTATGCCTTCTCTTGATGTATTCAAGTATTCTATCTCTTGATGTATTCAAGTATATTTATCTTGATGTATTCAAGTATGACTTCTCTATCGATGAATACAAGTATGCCTTATCTTGACCTATACAAATATATTTTCCTTGATGTAAACAAGTATGCTTATCTTGATGTATTCAAGTATGCTTCTCTTGATGTATACAAGGATGCTTTCTCTCGATGTATATAAGTATGCCTTCTCTTGATGTATACAAGTATGCTATCCCTTGATGTATACAAGTATGCTTCCCTTGATGTTTACAAGTGTTTTTTCTCTTGATGTATACAAATATGCATTCTCTTGATGTATACAGGTATGCTTTCTCTTGATGTATTCAGGTTTGCATTCCCTTTATGTATACGAGTATGCTTCTGTTGATTTATTAAAGTATGCTTCTCTTGAGGCATACAAGTATGATTTTCCTTCATGTTTACAAGGATGTTTATCTTAAAGTATACAGGCATGATTCTCTTGATGCATACAAGAGTATATGCTCCCATAATGTATACAAGTATGCATCTCTTGATGTATTAAATTATGCTTCTCTTGTGGTATACAAGGATGCTTATCTAGATGTTAACAAGTATGCTTCCCTTGAGGTATACAAATATGCTTTTTATTCATGTATACAAATATGCTTTCTATTCATGTATACAAGTATGCCTTCTCTTGATGTATACAAGGGTATATGTTCCCTTCATGGAAGTCTGCTTATCTAGATGTATACAAGTATGCTTCTCTTGATGTATACAGGCATGCGTTGCATTGAGGTATACAAGTATGCTTCTCTTGATATATACAAGTATGATTCTCTTGATGTTTACATGCATGCTTTCTCTTGATGTATACAAGTATGCGTTGCATTGAGGTATGCATGTATGCTTCTCTTTATATATACAAGTATGCTTCTCTGAATGTATACAAGTATGCTTATCTAGATGTATACAAGTATGCTTCCCTTGAGATATACAAGTATGCATTCCATTCATGTATACAAGTATGTTTTCCTTGATGTATACACGTATGCTTTCTCTTGATGTATACAAGTATGTTTATCTAGATGTATATTAGTATTCTTCTCTCGATTAATTCTAGTATGCTTGTCCTGTGGTATACAAGTTTGATTCTCTTGAGGTAAACAAGTATGCCTATCTTGAGGTATACACGTATGCCTATCTTGATGTACACACATGCTTTCTCTTGATTATAAAGGTATGCTTTGCATTGATGTCAGCATATATGCTTCTATTGATGTATACCAGCATGTTGATTCGATGTACACACAAGAACTGGAGGACCTAGGGTTATGACATTTGGCCAGTAGGTAACTTGGAGAGAGTGCTACGTATTTTTCTCCAATAAGTGATCTTGACCTACTCCAAGGTCAGAGGGGTCAAGTATATAAACACGTCTACACATTTTTTTTACTAAATAACCAAGAGGCCCAGAGTCATGATACCTGGCCAGTAGGTACATAAACTGTCATCATATAAATCACATTGACCTTCTTTCAAGGTCACATTAGTCAACTACACAAATCTCTTTAAACACATTTTTTTCTGAAACATCAGGAGGCACAGTGTGTTGATAATTGACCAGTGAGTACCTGGCATGAAGTGCTATCAATTTCCTCAAGTAAATTACCTTGACCTACATTTCAGATCACATGGGTCAAATATGTTACAAACGGTGGACCGAATCTTCTAAATATCTAAAACACATCTGGTGATGGTGGCCAGTAGGTATATTGAATTGAGTGCTATAAGCTTTCCTCAAATATATGGCCTTGACCTGATTTCAAGGTCACACGCCTAAACTATACAAAAACCTTTGAACAACTTCTACTGAAAAATCAAGAGGCCCAGGGCGATGGTAGTTGGCCAGCCAGTACCCGGCATGGAGTGCTATGAAGTTTCCCCAACTAATTGACAGTGACCTTCTTTCAAGGTCAAAGGGGTCAAATATATTAACTTTGAAACAACTTCTTGTGCATTACAAGGAGACCCTTGGTGATGATATTTTAGCATGCTGGGAAAGAGTAGTGTCAAGTTTCATTTAGTCTGGTACATTCCTAAGCCAAGGAGACAACAATTACATATACTGAGAAAATTTCACCATTTTTTAACATATCTTCAAACGCGCCATAAGAAGTTCACAGCGGCGTCATCGCTATATGAACTATATGAACATGATTGCTCAAGTATCTAGGTAAGCGATACAGGCCCCCTGGACCTCTAGTTAATACTGGTCTTTTCGGGGAGAAAAGCCGAAACAACGAAAAGAAGAAATTTCTATCTCGAAAAAACGAAAATGAAAGGTCGCTAATTAGCATGCCTTTTGTTTGATCTTAACGCATGTGATTACTCGTCTTTTCGGGCAAAAGACGACAAACGAGATTTAAGCAAATGGTTAAATATCGTCTTTTCGCCCTGAAACAACGAGATGACACAAATCAGCCCCCGTTTGTCAGTTAATACCTGGATTCTTGTGGTGTTCGAGAGCGAACACTTTTGAACTGGTGAGAGTAGTGTTACGGTCGCCGAACAGGTGGGAGTAGTGTTACGGTCGCCGAACAGGTGGGAGTAGTGTTACGGTCGCCGACTAGCAATAGTATACGAAATCGAATTTAATATGTACAATACATGTGACTTTTTAAAAACAATATTTTGATAAAGTTGCATAAATTCTTTAAATTTTAACTTTATTCGTATTCTTCTGTATTCCTCAGTTCTAAAAAAAATGGCATTACTCTTTACCAAACAGTTTCTTTAAACACCATGGACGTCCATTGTCGAGTACAGCGGGTTTGTTACCAGTGCATGTTTTGGACAGGCGTCAAAAATTAAGCAAATGTATCGTTCAAGAACATTTAAAAAAATGGCCAGCACAGGTACTTCGATGGTATTGTGTGCATATTGAGTATGAACGCCCCTTGTGAGTTTTTATGATCGTATCTGCACGAGATCTCCTGGGTGTTAACAATGCAATACAGCTGTTTTGTACCCGCTGCGTTGATGCAAAACACTGGATGTCTTTGATGAGAATATAGGTCTTGGAACTATCGCGTGAACCGTGCATATAAATGAGGAATTAGGTGTTTAGACCTCATTCAGTCTCCTTCGCGTGTACATAATAGTATTACTGCACCTACGTACATTACAAAAACGTACATTTGTATTTCACAATATTTACCATATATTAGTAACCGCTTTTATTTGATTTTGAATCATTGCAGATAAAACTAGCAAACCATGACGGTTGAAAGGTATTATAACAAACAGAAATACAGACAAAGTGATATGGCTATAGGTACACTTTTCGTTATTCGTTATTATTAGACCCTGCCATTGAAAAAGTATTATGAGACAGATATTATTGATAATATTACTTTCACGTCTTGAAAACAGACACATCATTCTAAGTCTATAGAAACAACACAACAGAAACATCACACTGAGTCTATAGGAACAACAGAAACAGCACACTGAGTCTATAGGAACAACAAAACAGAAACATCACACTGAGTCTATAGGAACCCCACAACGGAAACATCACACTGAGTCTATAGGAACAACAGAAACATCACACTGAGTCTATAGGTACCAAACCACATAAACATCACACTGAGTCTATAGAAACAACAGAAACATAACACTGAGTCTATAGGAACCACACACCATAAACATCACACTGATTATATAGGAACCACACATCATAAACATCACACTGAGTCTATAGGACAAACAAAACATAAACATCACACTGAGTCTATAGGAACAACACAACAGAAACATCACACTGAGTTAATAGGAACCACACAACGGAAACATCACACTGAGTCTATAGGAACAACACAACAGAAACATCACACTGAGTCTATAGGAACAACACAACAGAAACATCACACTGAGTCAATAGGAACAACACAACATAAACATCACACTGAGACTGTAGAAACAACACAACATAAACCTCACTCTAAGTATATAGGAACAACAGAACAGAAACATCACATTGAGTCTATAGGAACAACACAATAGAAACATCACACTGAGTCTATAGGAACAACACAACAGAAACATCACATTGAGTTTATAGGAACAACAAAACAGAAACATCACACTGAGTATATAGGAACAACACAACAGAAACATCACACTGAGTCTATAGAAACAACACACCATAAACCTCACTCTAAGTTTATAGGAACAACACAACATAAACATCACACTGACTCTATAGGAACAACACAACAGAAACATCACATTGAGTTTATAGGAACAACGAAACAGAAACATCACACTGAGTATATAGGAACAACACAACAGAAACATCCCACTGAGTCTATAGGAACAACACAATAGAAACATCACACTGAGTCTATAGCAACAACACAATAGAAACATCACACTGAGTCTATAGGAACAACACAACATAAACATGAGTCTATAGGAACAACACAACAGAAACATCACTCTAAGTCTATAGGAACACTATAGGAACAACACAACAGAAACATCGCACTCAGTATATAGGAACAACACAACAGAAACATCACACTGAGTCTAGAGGAACAACACAATAGAAACATCACACTGAGTCTTTAGGAACAACACAACAGAAACATCACACTGAGTTAATAAGAACCACACAACAGAAACATCACACTGAGTCTATAGGAACAACAAAACAGAAACATCACACTGAGTAAATAGGAACAACACAACAGAAACATCACACTGAGTTAATAAGAACCACACAACAGAAACATCACACTGAGTCTATAGGAACCACACAACAGAAACATCACACTGAGTCAATAGGAACAACACAACATAAACATCACACTGAGACTGTAGAAACAACACAACATAAACCTCACTCTAAGTATATAGCAACAACACAACATAAACATCACACTGAGTCTATAGTAACAACACAACAGAAACATCACATTGAGTTTATAGGAACAACGAAACAGAAACATCACACTGAGTATATAGGAACAACAGAACAAACATCACACTTAGTCTATAGGAACAACACAATAGAAACATCACACTGAGTCTATAGGAACAACACAATAGAAACATCACACTGAGTCTATAGGAACAACACAATAGAAACATCACACTGAGTCTTTAGGAACAACACAACAGAAACATCACACTGAGTCAATAGAAACAACACAACATAAACCTCACTCTAAGTATATAGGAACAACACATCATAAACATCACACTGAGTCTATAGGAACAACACAACATAAACATGAGTCTATAGGAACAACACAACAGAAACATCACACTCAGTTTATAGGAACCACACAACAGAAACATCACACTGAGTCAATAGGAACAACACAACATAAACATCACACTGAGACTGTAGAAACAACACAACATAAACCTCACTCTAAGTATATAGCAACAACACAACATAAACATCACACTGAGTCTATAGTAACAACACAACAGAAACATCACATTGAGTTTATAGGAACAACAAAACAGAAACATCACACTGAGTACATAGGAACAACACAACAGAAACATCAAACTGAGTCAATAGAAACAACACAACATAAACCTCACTCTAAGTCTATAGGAACACTATAGTAACAACACAACATCAACATCGCACTAAGTATATAGGTACAACACAACAGAAACATCACACTGAATCTATTGGAACAACACAACATCAACGTCATTCTAAGTCTATTCTATAGGAACAACACAACAGAAACATTACACTGAGTCTATAGGAACAACACAACATAAACATCACTCTAAGTCTAAAGGAAACAACACAACATCAACATCACACTGAGTCTATAGAAACAACACAACATAAACCTCACTCTAAGTCTATAGAAACAACACAACATAAACCTCACTCTAAGTATATAGCAACAACACAACATAAACATCACACTGAGTCTATAGGAACAACACATCATAAACATCACTCTAAGTCTATAGGAACACTATAGGAACAACACAACATAAACATCACTCTAAGTCTAAAGGAAACAACACAATAGAAACATTACACTGAGTACATAGGAACAACACAACAGAAACATCAAACTGAGTCAATAGAAACAACACAACATAAACCTCACTCTAAGTATATAGGAACAACACAACATAAACATCACACTGAGTCTATAGGAACAACAGAACATAAATATCACACTTAGTCTATAGGAACAACACAATAGAAACATCACACTGAGTCTATAGGAACAACACAACAGAAACATCGCACTCAGTATATAGGAACAACACAACAGAAACATCACACTGAGTCTATAGAAACAACACACCATAAACCTCACTCTAAGTTTATAGGAACAACACAACATAAACATCACACTGAGTCTATAGGAACCACACAACAGAAACATCACACTCAATCTATTGGAACAACACAACATCAACGTCATTCTAAGTCTATAGGAACAGCACATCATAAACATCACTCTAAGTCTAAAGGAAACAACTCAATAGAAACATCACGTTAAGTCTATAGGAACAACATCAACATCACACTGAGTCTATAGAAACAACACAACATAAACCTCACTCTAAGTCTATAGAAACAACACAACATAAACCTCACTCTAAGTCTATAGGAACACTATAGGAACAACACAACATCAACATCGCACTAAGTATATAGGTACAACACAACGGAAACATCAACCTTAGAATTAGTTATCGAGATATTTCTGGCTTTTCAGTTATGGTGTGTTGATCATATGATCGTCCAAAATATATATAATCCTGTAGATTTTAATATTTCGCATTATAAAATAAAAACAATTTCAAAGCTTTCGGTTGACCTTTTTCATTAAGAAGTACAATATTATTTTCCCTGAAATTTTGGAATTCGCACATTTCATATATAAGTTTGTCATATAAGCCTCAAGTGTCAATACTCATATTTGGCAGTTAACTCTCAATGGTCTACTGCAAGGCCTGGATTTTAATATTGGTATCGTTATCGTTGCTCTGGAGATACTAACTAACCATTTCTTGGTGATATTTTCAGACATTTACAGGAGCCTCGATCACTCTGACATATTTCAGCCGCCGGCAGCGTTCACGATAAGGGACGTGTCACTGATATCCTGATTAAACGCGTATCATGGCCGTCAATGCATTAAATTGACTTTGCGATCAAAGTAGATATGCTAACATTTTTTAAAAAAAATGATGAAAATTGTCGGCTGGGATCATCATGTAATTACATGCCAGGTCTGGCACCTTTAGCTGATACCCGCCCATGATGATAGTAGGGTCGCTTAACGACATGATTAGAGATTATCGTTACATGTCAGACACAAACTCCAAAACCGGTGCGAAGCGACCTTTAGGCAAAATAAATAAATCTATAAATGGGGAGCCAAGTTGAAACAAATAAATAAAAAGGGCCGTCAATTTAAAGTACAAAGTAGCGATCAAAATATTGCCAACGTAATTTACTTTCTGCGTGAGTTTGACTGCAATGGTAAACTTACAACCAAAACGCGTACCTGTATGAAGGTCACTATGATTGAGACAATACGACTTTTTAAGGCTATAACGATTATTGACAAAGCCAAGATCACGAAGTTGCAACTCCTGTAGTGGATAAATGTTAGAGGTCTGTGAGTGTTATGGAGTGACTGCAAGTACCAAGCTGATCTCGTCTCTACTTTATACTGGTACTAAGAATGTTCGTTAATGAGATGGTTACCCAACTAGCGACCCTGCGATAAAACGTTCTCGGGAAGGGCCAATCTACAGAGGTAGGCCAGTACTCCTATCATCAATCTACAGAGGTAGGCCAGAACTCCTATCATCAATCTACAGAGGTAGGCCAGTACTTCTATCATCAATCTACAGAGGTAGGCCAGTACTCCTATCATCAATCTACAGAGGTAGGCCAGTACTCCTATCATCAATCTACAGAGGTAGGCCAGTACTCCTATCATCAATCTACAGAGGTAGGCCAGTACTCCTATCATCAATCTACAGAGGTAGGCCAGTACTCCTATCATCAATCTACAGAGGTAGGCCAGTACTCCTATCATCAATCTACAGAGGTAGGCCAGTACTCCTATCATCAATCTACAGAGGTAGGCCAGTACTCCTATCATCAATCTACAGAGGTAGGCCAGTACTCCTATCATCAATCTACAGAGGTAGGCCAGTACTCCTATCATCAATCTACAGAGGTAGGCCAGTACTCCTATCATCAATCTACAGAGGTAGGCCAGTACTCCTATCATCAATCTACAGAGGTAGGCCAGTACTCCTATCATCAATCTACAGAGGTAGGCCAGTACTCCTATCATCAATCTACAGAGGTAGGCCAGTACTCCTATCATCAATCTACAGAGGTAGGCCAGTACTCCTATCATCAATCTACAGAGGTAGGCCAGTACTCCTATCATCAATCTACAGAGGTAGGCCAGTACTCCTATCATCAATCTACAGAGGTAGGCCAGTACTCCTATCATCAATCTACAGAGGTAGGCCAGTACTCCTATCATCAATCTACAGAGGTAGGCCAGTACTCCTATCATCAATCTACAGAGGTAGGCCAGTACTCCTATCATCAATCTACAGAGGTAGGCCAGTACTCCTATCATCAATCTACAGAGGTAGGCCAGTACTCCTATCATCAATCTACAGAGGTAGGCCAGTACTCCTATCATCAATCTACAGAGGTAGGCCAGTACTCCTATCATCAATCTACAGAGGTAGGCCAGTACTCCTATCATCAATCTACAGAGGTAGGCCAGTACTCCTATCATCAATCTACAGAGGTAGGCCAGTACTCCTATCATCAATCTACAGAGGTAGGCCAGTACTCCTATCATCAATCTACAGAGGTAGGCCAGTACTCCTATCATCAATCTACAGAGGTAGGCCAGTACTCCTATCATCAATCTACAGAGGTAGGCCAGTACTCCTATCATCAATCTACAGAGGTAGGCCAGTACTTCTATCATCAATCTACAGAGGTAGGTCAGTACTCCTATCATCAATCTACAGAGGTAGGTCAGTACTTCTATCATCAATCTACAGAGGTAGACCAGTACCCCCTATCATCAATCTACAGAGGTGGGCCAGTACTTCTATCATCAACCTACAGAGGTAGGCCAGTACTCCTATCATCAATCTACAGAGGTAGGCCAGTACTTCTATCATCAATCTACAGAGGTAGGCCAGTACTCCTATCATCAATCTACAGAGGTAGGCCAGTACTCCTATCATCAATCTACAGAGGTAGGCCAGTACTTCTATCATCAATCTACAGAGGTAGGCCAGTACTTCTATCATCAATCGGCTGTCAGAAAGACTACACAACAGAAACAGGACTAGTGTTTCGTTTTTTGAAAAAAACACTATGGAAAATGTATAGCAGGATTTCCTTGGTTATTCAGCAACGTTTTTTTGACATGAAGTGTTGTCACAGCCATATCTTACAGCAAATTATGTATACGTGCAATTTTGTTATTTATTAGCAAGGCACTACATAACTTCATATAAGTTGTAATACTATTCTCGTCCAGAGGTTAGCTGGAATTTTAGTCCACTGCCGTATTACTCAGTATTCGTTTTAGCCTGGCATAAGCTAGTAGCTGTAGAGTGGCCTGAAAAGATATTCATCTCCAAAGGAAAACAGTAAAAAGTTCTCCTCGGAACCCTATCATTTTATTTTGTTTGGAATCGCCATTATTCGTCCTGTCTGGAAGGCCATTGTTTTTAATTTTAACTGAGTTTGGATCAGTCATCCTGTCCTTGTCGGGATGCCTTTGTTTTATTGAGTTTGGGACTGACATTGATCGCCATGTCTTGAAAGTCATTGGTTTATTGAGTTTGGGACGGGCACTGCTCACACTGCCTGGGGCGTTAACGTTTTTATTGAGTTTGGGACGAGCATTGCGCACCCTGTCTGGGCGCCAACGAGTCTAACGGCCGCTATTCCTCCTGTCCAGAAGACCAAAAACCTTATCATCCGGTGTGCAAAGCCAGGACTCACCCTGTCTGGACATCCATTGTTTTCTTGAGTTTAGGACAGAAAACAATTATCACCCTGTTTTGAAAACCGTTGGTGTTATAGAGTTTCGGACAAAACTACTCATCCTGTATTGAAAGTCGTTATTTCATTAAGTTTGGATAACAAACTATTCATCACTGACATCAGGCATGAAAAGTCGTTGTTTCATTTAGTTTGGGACAAAAACTATATTGAAAGTCTTCGTTTGATTTAGTTTGGGAAAAAGCTACTCACCCGGTATGGAAAGTCGTTGTTTCATTTAGTTTGGGACGATAACTGTTCACAATGACTTGAAACCTATTGTTTTGTTGAGTTGGGGCGATAACTGTTCACAATGAAAGCCATTGTTTTGTCGAGTATGTGACGATAACTGTTCACAATGAAAACCATTGTTTTGTTGAGTTTGGGACGGTAATTGTTCACAATGAAAGCCATTGTTTTGTTGAGTTTGGGACGGTAACTGTTCACAATGAAAGCCATTGTTTTGTTGAGTATGTGACGATAACTGTTCACAATGAAAGCCATTGTTTTGTTGAGCTTTATGACGATAACTGTTCACAATGAAAGCCATTGTTTTCTTGAGTTTGGGACGGTAATTGTTCACAATGAAAGCCAATGTTTTGTTGAGTTTGGTACGATAACTGTTCACAATGAAAGCAATTGTTTTGTTGAGTTTGGGACGAAATCTGTTCACAATGAAAGCCATTGTTTTGTAGAGTTTGGGACGATAACTGTTCACAATGACTTGAAAGCCATTGTTTTGTTGAGTATGTGACGATAACTGTTCACAATGAAAGCCAATGTTTTGTTTGGTTTGTGACGATAACTGTTCACAATGAAAACCATTGTTTTGTTGAGTTTGGGACGGTAATTGTTCACAATGAAAGCCATTGTTTTGTTGAGTTTTATGACGGTAACTGTTCACAATGAAAGCTATTGTTTTGTTGAGTTTGGGACGAAAACTGTTCACAATGAAAGCCATTGTTTTGTTGAGTTTTATGACGATAACTGTTCACAATGAAAGCCATTGTTTTGTTGAGTTTGGGACGGTTATTGTTCACAATGAAAGCCATTGTTTTGTTGAGTTTTATGACGATAACTGTTCACAATGAAAGCCATTGTTTTGTTGAGTTTGGGACGGTAATTGTTCACAATGAAAGCCATTGTTTTGTTGAGTTTTATGACGATAACTGTTCACAATGAAAGCCATTGTTTTGTTGAGTTTGGGACGGTAACTGTTCACAATGACTTGAAAGCCATTGTTTTGTTGAGTTTGGGACGATAACTGTTCACAATGAAAGTCATTGTTTTGTTGAGTTTGGGACGATAACTGTTCACAATGAAAGCCATTGTTTTGTTGAGTTTGTGGTCTCTGCCAGACTCTGTTTACAATCATACTAGTACAAAATAAAACTAAATGTTATCTTTCGAATCTCTTATTATTGCGCAATAAAGTTCTTATGCTACAGCAGCTTTCGTGTAAATACATGTATTATCTCCAGCACTGTGTTTAAGGTGCCATCCGAATACTTGTCGTCGAATCAAAACGAACTCTTCGAACCATTCCATGCAAACATGATGCATTAAACATGAGTTGAACACACATCTCGTCTAGTGACATATCCGCTTGGAAATGGAGTTGGGACAGTTTTTACGTTCTGTCTGTTCTGATTGTTTATACGCACGGAATCTGTTCACCAGAAGCACCTGCTCATGTCATCGTTAAGGATGTTGACGGGTTGGACTCTGTGCTATTTCCGGTGAGATCGATACAGGAGAGCTCCACCCGGGATCTCTGGCACTGTGCGCCAGTCAGTGAAACGTGTGGACTATTATATTGAGATGCTGAAAATCTTACCACGTTTGGTTACCTTAATTGCTATCATATTTACAGGTAGGTCTTGAAATATTTTGTTTTCGTTTCAGGTAGCTCTATCATTATTTCTTCATGTACCTCTGAAATAATTTCATCAGGTAGTACTGTTATAGTTCATTTCTTTGTATAAGTATAATGTGTTAATTGGCTAATCTTTACTGATACTTCACGCGAAGTTTGGTATAACAATTACATATATTTAGATTCATTAGAATACTAGAATACGTTTTCTCATTTTCTCATTTTCATTCATTTTCAATCATTTTCAGCCAACATTACCGTATCTCCATGTAGTCCTGTAACATTTCTCGTTTTGTTATAGCGAAACTTAAGTTAGATCAGATAGTGTTATTTATGGAAATATGATTTGTGATGTTTCCATACCGCGAATGGGAAGTTTGAAATATATTTAGGGGTGTGTGATCAGTAAGTTTGCTATTCTTGTATGTGTTTTAAATTGCGTATAAGGTGTACACTACTTTGTTATGTACAGTTAAGATGCTATGTGGTGTGCCGGTCAGAATTAATCATTGAACTAACAATACAAATCATTTCGAGAGTTTTAAGTCTCATCTCAGTGGGACTCATCGATATCGAGTGAAATACAACTCCATTTGTTTTTTAAAAGAGCAGCTCAGAATTATTAAGGGAGGTATTATTTTCCTCAGCAAATTCTCCTTGTTTACTTTTAAATTGTGACAAGCCTAAGCCGTTTGTTTTTAAGCAGTTGGAGTTCAGGGTGATTCTTCCATAAACAACGATGTAGCTGACAATGATGAGGAAAAGGCGCGAAACGTTGTGTCTGGTGATGCAGACACGTGGCAGGAAACACATCATGGACGACTACTGGACATTGAAAATTACCCTTCCTCACTGGATGAAAGTACTTTAAAAGACGTTGAGAGAGATATATCTCACCACCGGGCCCGGCGCTCTTTGGAGGCGGAGGGGGATTTCCCGTTTGTGTACCACACTGGTCACTTATATATAGACCAGGGGATTGACTGGCAGGACGACTTTCAATATGAGACGTCGGACGCCTTTCTGGACCTTCATACACTACTTCTGTCTTGGGTAAGTACATCAATCATGTCATTATTTTAGTTTAAATATGGATACTCAAAGCTTTTCCGTTTGTGTTTTGCTATCTGTAATAATATGTGAAATGTGTAAAATTGCAACGCAGCTAGATTTTTATCTAGTTTTTCTATTGGTAACATTTATATCTTTATCAGTTTTAGAGAATTCTAACCATGATGATTTAATTGGCCAAATCAATGTTTACGGCACTCGCGATATGGGATAACGTCAAACTATAATATTTATGCTGAATGAAAACTTATATCTGAAACACTGTGCCAGCGATAATTAAATAAATATTACCAGAAGAGTAACTTCATAATTTGCTAACAGAATTTCATGATTTATCCAAATTGGATGTCATACGAAGTCAGGAAAATGTTTAGAAAAAAAATACATAGAATTCAATGGGGATTGACGCAATCAGAGGTATTAACCGTTTATAGGCGTACCATTGACAATTAAGTATATTGTGTTATTGACGATGAACTCAATATGTACCGTGTTATTGACAATAAAGTTCAGGTACAGTGTTATTGACAATAAAGTCCAGGTACCGTGTTATTAACGAAAAAGTACCGGTACCGTGTTATTGACAATGAACAACATGTACCGTGATAGGCGTACCATTGACAATTAAGTATATTGTGTTATTCACGATGAACTCAATATGTACCGTGTTATTGACAATAGAGTTCAGGTACCGTGTTATTGACAATGAACAACATGTACCGTGATAGGCGTACCATTGACAATTAAGTATATTGTGTTATTCACGATGAACTCAATATGTACCGTGTTATTGACAATAACGTACCGGTACCTTGTTATTGACAATAAAGTACGGGTACCGTGTTATTGACAATGAAGTACAGGTACCGTGTTATTAAGAAAAATGTACAGGTACTGTCTTATTGACAATAAAGTACCGGTACCTTGTTATTGACAATAAAGTACGGGTACCGTGTTATTGACAATGAAGTACAGGTACCGTGTTATAAACAATAAAGTACAGGTACCGCGTTATTGACAATAAAGTACACGTACCGTGTTATTAACAATCAAGTACAGGTACCGTGTTATAAACAATAAAGTACAGGTACCGCGTTATTAACAAAAAAGTACAGGTGCCGTGTTATTGACAATAAAGAACATGTTCCGTGTTATTGAAAATAAACAACATGTACCGTGTTATTGACAATAAAGTACAGGTACCGTGTTATTAACAAAAAAGTACAGGTACTGTGTTATTGACAATAAAGTACCGGTACCTTGTTATTGACAATAAAGTACAGGTACCGTGTTATTAACAAAAAAGCATTTCCCGGATTATTGACAATAACCAACATGTTCCGTGTTATTGACAATAAACAACATGTGCCGTGTTATAGGTACTGTGTTATTAACAATAAAGTACAGGTACCGTGTTATTGACAATAAAGTTCAGGTACCGTGTTATTAACAAAAAAGCATTTCCCGTATTATTGACAATAACCAACATGTTCCGTGTTATTGACAATAAACAACATGTTCCTTGTTATTGACAATGAACAACATGTTACGTGTTATTGACAATAAACAACATGTACCGTGTTATTGACAATAAACAACATGTTCCGTAATATTGACAATAAACTACATGTTCCGTGTTATTGACAATACACATCATGTTCCGTGTTATTGACAATAAGCAACATATACCGTGTTATTGACAATAAACAACAAGTTCCGTGTTATTTACAATAAACAACATGTTCCGTATTATTGACAATAAACTACATGTTCCGTGTTATTGACAATAAACAACATGTTCCGTGTTATTGACAATAAACAACATGTTCCGTATTATTGACAATAAACTACATGTTCCGTGTTATTGACAATAAACATCATGTTCCGTGTTATTGACAATAAGCAACATATACCGTGTTATTGACAATAAACAACATGTTCCGTGTTATTGACAATAAACAACATGTTCCGTGTTATTGACAATAAACAACATGTTCCGTGTTATTGACAATAAAGAACATGTTCCGTGTTATTGACAATAAACAACATGTGCCGTGTTATTGACAATAAACAACATGTGCCGTGTTATTGGCAATACACATCATGTTCCGTGTTATTGACAATGAACAACATGTACCGTGTTATTGACAATAAACAACATGTACCGTGTTATTGGCAATGAACATTATGTTCCGTGTTATTGACAATGAACAACATGTACCGTGTTATTGGCAATAAACATCATGTACCGTGTTATTGGCAATGAACATTATGTTCCGTGTTATTGACAATGAACAACATGTACCGTGATATCGATTAAGCAATTTAATGAAGTAAGCATTCGGTAAATATTTAAGAATTGAACTGTTTTTGAATGGTATCTATGATCTATTTGAATGACAGCTTTGCAAGCAAACAACATATTGCTCGAAGCAAAGCTGTGTCATTCAAATAGATCTTAAATACCATACAAAAACAGTTCAATACTTATATTTACGTTTTCTCTTCCTCTTATGTTCTTTTTTAACTTATAATTTATATTTAAAATTAAAAATGCCCGCCTTATCGACAGTCCACACAATTTCGTTCAATAGTTTGAACAGCGTATTGTCGCGTGCTGATTTGCAAACAAAGTAGTACTTTGAAATTTTAAACACTTCAATTCTATTCCACAATTAAGTATCAATACAATTGCGTATGATGTGTCTATAGGGTGATTTAAGTTTATCAATAGAAATCTGAGCTGAAAATTAGATTTTAAATTGTTCCGATTTTTCCCCGGAACAAATTTCTCGCATGGATAAATACAGTGAACACCATGAATTCGACCTTGACCTCCGCGAGGGAGTTTTTTTTGGAAGTTAATTCGAAAGTTTCTCTTTGCTCATTTTGTGGAGAATCCAGACGTGAATTTATTTGTTGATTGTATGGGAATCTTACTACAGTCGGTAGATTCTATAAAGGCCTCGTTATTTGACATGTCCTGATCAGAAACTGGGGAAAACGTGGCTGCGAGACGCGTTAAACTGATATCGTTTCAGAGTGATCTTGCGACGGAGCACAGGGCCAGGGGTTCGTTACAAATGTCTAAAATGTTTATGTGCTGTGACTCATATCAGTAGGTCTGTAACATATGTGTCAGTAGGTCTATATAATATGTGTATTTCAGACATTTGTAACGAACCCCTGTTGATCAGTGCAGTGTAACAGACGATATTTCTGATAAATTGCATGACTCCATGAATGTTAAAATTGTTTCCATTGCCGGCATTTGTGATTTCAACCGATGTGCATTTTGTACGACATTGCAGACCTTGGTCTTGTTTTTGTTGTAACAAAAGTATATTTTTTTTTACTTTTTTCTTTTGCACATAAATTAACAATGACATTGTTAAGTCTCACAATGCCCAGCGATATTTCAGCAGCCGTCATGTTTATTTACATTTGATATTGTAGTTCCGGTCAGTGTTGTATTAATACGCTAAGAATTGTGTCTCGTGCTGCATGGTAATTAAAGTCCCATCAACGACACAGCTTTCAAAGAGGCTATATAGTGACAATGCCATGCAAATGTAAATATATGTGTATATTAGGGATATTTACTGGTTTCTCATTAAATACCAGTTATAGTTCGTAAGTATGCTAGCTGGTACGGTAACGACCTAGCTATCTTGTAATAACGACATAGCTTTGTCGTAATAACGACGTAATATCTCGTAATAACGACGTACTATCTCGTGATAACGACATAGATTTGTCGTAATAACGACGTACAATCTCGTGATAACGACGTACTATCTCGTAATAACGACGTACTATCTCGTAATAACGACATTGCTTTGTCGTAATAACGACGTGCTATTTCGTGATAACGACGTATTATCTCGTAATAACTACGTACTATCTCTAAATAACGACGTACTATCTCGTAATAACGACGTATTATCTCGTGATAACGACGTACTATCTCGTAATAACGACGTACTATCTCGTAATAACGACGTTCTATCTCGTAATAACGACGTACTATCTCGTAATAACAACGTACTATCTCGTAATAACGACATAGCTTTGTCGTAATAACGACGTACTATCTCGTGATAACGACTTTTATCTCGTAATAACGAAGCACTATCTCGTAATAACGACGTACTATCTCGTAATAACGACATAGCTTTGTCGTAATAACGACGTACTTTCTCGTGATGATGACTTACCTATGTCGTCATTACGAGATAGTAAGCCGGATCTAAGACATAGCTATGTCGTTATTATGAGATTTTAAGTCGTTAATCACGACAGACAGTTTACAAAATTGTCAGTCATAACGATACATTATTTGAGACATGTTTGATATGGGAAGAAAACCGTATCGATGTATTTACTTAATACTTTAAGAATGACAGCTGCCGTTTTAGAATATATATAATATCCGACGGATTGAACCATATATTTGTAACTGCCATATAAGTATATGAACCGTTAAAACAATTTGCATAACTTTTTATCCAATCGCTAGTCCTAGTAAAGGTATAACTAAGATATTCAATGAAGTCGGATTGTGTAAACTTTTCCGGAAAGACTTAAGTAAGCTATTCATTGACATATGTGTCAATGGGAGGCGCGTATAAGCTGTTCAAGGAGGTATATGTAAAATGGCCGGGAGATCCATGTAAGCTTTGTTCGATCAATTAATGTATATATATATAGGATAGTCAATGGTTTCCCCGTTGAATACCATATATTTACATTTGCATGGCATTGTCACTATATAGCCTCTTTGAAAGCTGTGTCGTTGATGGGACTTTAATTACCATGCATTACGAGACACAATTCTTAGCGTAACACTGACAGGAACTACAATATCCAATATAAATAAACAAGACGGCTGCTGAAATATCGCTGAGCATTGTGAGATTTGACAATGTCATTGTAAATTTATGTGCAAAATAAAAAATAAAATAAAAAACACTTTTATTACAACGAAAACAAGACCAAGGTCTGCAATATCGTACAAAATGCACATCGGTTGAAATCACAAATGCCGGCAATGGAAACAATTTTAACGCTCATGGAGTCATGCAATTTATCAGAAATATCGTCTGTTACACTGCACTGATCAACAGGGGTTCGTTACAAATGTCTGAAATAAACATATTCTATAGACCTACTGACACATATGTTACAAACCTACTGATAAGAGTCACAGCACACATATAAAACATTTCAGACATTTGTAACGAACCTGTGCTACGTCGCAAGATCACTCACTTCAAACGCTATCAGTTTCACGCGTCTCGCATCCACGGTTCCTCAGTTTCTGACGACATGTCAAATAACGAGGCTGTTATAGAATCTACCGACTGTTGTCAGGTTCCCATACAATCAACAAATAAATTAACGCCTGGATTCTTCACAGCTATCTTAGCTATTATAGTGTTGCACCCACCTCACGGGTCTCCTATCTTAGCTATTATAGTGTTGCGCCCACCTCACGGGCCTTCTATCTTAGCTATTATAGAGTTGCGCCCACCTCACGGGCCTCCTATCTTAGCTATTCTAGTGTTTGCTCCCACTTCAGGGGCCTCCTATCTTAGCTATTATAGTGTTGCTCCCACCTCACGGGCCTCATATCTTAGCTATTATAGTGTTGCGCCCACCTCACAGGCCTCCTATCTCTGCTATTATAGTGTTGCGCCCACCTCACGGGCCTCCTATCTTAGCTATTCTAGTGTTGTGCCCACCTCAAGGGCCTCCTATCTTAGCTATTATAGTGTTGCGCCCACCTCACGGGCCTCCTATCTTAGCTATTCTAGTGTTGCGCTCACCTCACGGGCCTCCTATCTTAGCTATTATAGTGTTGCGCCCACCTCACGGGCCTCCTATCTTAGCTATTATAGTGTTGCGCCCACCTCACGGGCCTCCTATCTTAGCTATTATAGTGTTACGTTGCGCCCACCTCACGGGCCTCCTATCTTAGCTATTATAGTATTGCTCCCACCTCACGGGCCTCCTATCTTAGCTTTTATAGTGTTGCTCCCACCTCACGGGCCTCCTATCTTAGCTATTATAGTGTTGGGCCCACTTCACAGGCCTCCTATCTCTGCTATTATAGTGTTGCGCCCACCTCACATGCCTTCTATCTTAGCTAATATAGTGTTGCATCCACTACACTGGCCTCTCATATTTGCTATTATAACAGTATAGACCTATCTGGTGGTGTTGACCTAGCAGGCCTCCTACTTGTGACAGAGGCCTTCGCTGACATATACATTCTTTTCTTTTTAATATAGATAGATCTATAGAACACCCTTTTTATATTACCTGTTGTTTCTGTGTCTTGGCCCTTTTATGCCCTTTTCCATACTGGCACTGTCTGATAACATGCCTTCCTAAGGCAAATGCAGGACCAGTAATGGATAAACCTTTGTGGGTCCACAGCAGGCGACCAACAGCTTCTGGCTTCCTTGCTTTGTCATGCCTATATAAATATTTTACACTCATAACAAATCAACTTTTAAAGCTTTGAAATATGAAAATACCTTTAGGAAATCAACATTGTATAAATGATTTAAGTTAATTCTTTGAAATAGATATAACAATAGAAATGGAATTTTCATATTCAGTGGCTGGAATGTGCCAGTTATTTTCTATGCTTTTTTTTATAACTCTGTCACTTACCTATACATTATACTACTCTACACGAATACATATGTCAAGAGTACAGATGATCTTTTTTTCATCTATTTTCAGAGGATGTGTCAATGATCTAGAGCATCCACTCAAGTCACAAGGGGATATTTTAAATTTCCTTTTAAATCTTAATGAAGCTATGATGTAAAAGTTAGACCGTGCATTGTTATGGATCATTATGTGCCATGGCTATCTAAATGGCCATACGTAAATTTACAAGTCATGACAGACACTAACCATGATACAAACTGTGTCCCGGTCTGCAGCCGATGTGCTTCAAGTACATTGTCAAGCTGTTGTTGAGTTGTAACCAATCCTTCTGTATGGTCCACTCCTTTCAATGTGACATTGAACCCCTCAACTGATTCTGCCATTCGTATCTAAAGCGCAAAGTGTTCTTTGGTTTCATTATTAAGTCATTATTATTATTATCGTTAAGTTATTAGTAGCATTAGAATGTCCCGGCTACAAACGTGTGATCGATCAAAACGAAAGAGGAATGTCGCGGCTACACACGTGTGCTCGATCAAAATGAAAGTAGATGACGTCATCATATATTGTGTAGCCGAGTTCACGGGCCCGACGAGATCACTGGCTTACAGACTCTCCCGAAAAGTTCGAACTAACTTCCAAAAATAACTCCCTCGTGGAGAGCAAGGTCGGATTTACGGTGTTCACTGTATTTGTCCATGCGCGAAATTTGTTCCGGGGGAAAATCGAAACAAATTCAAATCTAACTTTCAGCTCTGAGTTCTATTGATAAACTTAAATCACCCTATAGACATATCATACGCAATTGTATTGATACTGAATTGTGGAATAGAATTGAAGTGTTTGTTATAATTTCAAAGTACTACTTTGTTTGCCAATCAGCACGCGACCATACGCTGTTCAAACTATTGAACGAAATTGTGTGTACTGTCGATAAGGCAGGCATTTTTAACTTTAAATATAAATTATAAGTTAAAAAAGAACATAAGAGGCAGGGAAAACGTAAATATAAGTATTGAACTGTTTTTGTATGGTATTTATGATATATTTGAATGACACAGCTTTGTAAGCAAACAACATAATGCGCGCTAAATTATTTCACAAGTATGGCAGAATATACCGATATTTTTACTCGTGTGATTCTGCTATACCCATCAGACATGTATTGTTATCCACGGGAAACCATTAAATTGCCGTGATTCCATGTTTTAAAGAACACGACGGAGATATTACTACATAAAAAAGCGCGGGAATTTGTAGCGTAATAGTTGACACCAAGTTCTAATGACGTCACGCTTTGATCGCCATTTTGTATGGGTTACTCAACGCAGTTCGGTCGTTTGCTGCTATTATCATCTGGTGAAATTTTCAAACAAAATGATATGAATTGTGTATTTATGTAATAACCATCTGAAGATTGCAAAGGTTTATCAAAACACTTGGAATGCTTTGCCTGACCATGTCACTGAGGACAGCTAAGCCTATCTCTTTTAAAGTCTTCAGAAAACTCATATCCTATACTGGAATGGTAACAAATGCAACGTTAATGCAGGCAAACTCGTCACATTAGTGAGGGTTTCGGTTAATTATTCGTCCAAAAACGCATGTATCAAAGTGCAGGCGAGCACCAGTACAGAAGAAGATTTGACTGAAATGCCCATAAATAAACATTGTTGTGAACACGCCTTAATGACGTCACGCAGCAACATTTGTGACGTCAGCAGGCCTTCCGTGGTTTTGCTCAAAGGTGCAGGATGTTTCGCCACCTTCAAACATTTAACTAATTTACAAGTAATCGAAGTGTTTATATGTAAAATTTTGTATGTTTATGTTATACAAGTCGTTCTGATACAAAACAGCTCCAAATGTGTGTGTGTAACAATTATTAACATTGAAATACACGTCTTTTCTTATAGGTGTAATAGTTATCTTTCGGTAACTTGAAAAAACTTATTAATGTTGTTTGAAAAAGATGGCTGGTATCGGCTGAGATGATGTCATTTACATGATACGCAATAAAGACTCAGTCCTTAACAAATATCAACTTCCAAATCGCTGCCCAATACTATATTTTTTTCATCGGGTCCGGATGACGAGATGTCCGTCGCACAGACCAAATTTTTAAGATTCGTAGTTACAAGATATTTTATAACTGTTTTGATTAAAAGTAAAACTTTTCCCTTCTTATACCTCTTCTTGTCAAATATTTAAAGGCTTTAACTGTACTGAAGACTATGGTGACGTTATTTACGTCACATCTTATGTATTATGACGTCATATGATATTTTCGTCACCGGGTGGCGAATTTGGGTGCACTAACGTTAGATGCTCCACGTGCCGATAGAGGTTTTTGTTATCATCATCACATGTCCAGTGGCAATTTGTTTTATTCTGACTTTGAAACGGTGTAATTATATGATATGTAGACTATCTGAAATACTGTAAATTATTAATTAAATGTAACGACAGTGTCGTGTTTCGGGGGCCTTTGTAGGTAGGGGATTCCCGATCACTTGGAAACCCGAGATATGATACTGTCCATGATATCATATCAATAACTGAACTGTGATCATCTCCCTTATTTGTGATTTTTTGCAAAGTGCTATATTTAAAAAGCCAAAAATATTCTGATAATTTTTTGATTATTATCATCTTTTTCTTCATTCCAAAGTCTTCATCGTCAACTTTTAATATACACTATATTAGTGTATATTTTGTAAATTTTTACCCTTTGCTTTATTAGCAATGTATGTATATTACACTATATCAGTGTTTTGACCACATCCTTTAGTAACACTGGTGTGATATACAAGTATTCATTTAATTTCTATAAGTTTAGTCATTAAATTTAGATTACATTATTTAAATTACAATATTACTGTCTATATAACTGTGATATCACTATAAACTGCATTGTTATTCTGTGAAATAATTCTTAATCTATTCACTAAATCTAACATGCATGTACAGTATATTGATGTGGTACGATTTTGTCAATTGTTTTTATTGTCATTATTTGCATTTGTTATACAGTCGGTTGTAAAAGCATTAAAAGGCTTGCGTTGCCATGTTTATAAATGTACCGACTATAAATAAAGATTACTTGAATTTGAACACCCACTAATTCTGTCGTCGCGTCATCTAAACTGAAAACTGAAAACCTACGCAGTGAATAAAAAGTAGGCTACTACACTGTTTGGCCATCCAATCTTCCGACAGAATTTAAAAAAAAACACTCTTTAACTAAGGACGTGTTTGCCGTTTTGTTATAATTTTATGAAAGGCATGGATTTTTTTCCCAAAGAACATATACATAGAGTCTATATATATAATTCAACATTGCCATACTTTAATACAATTTGCAAATGTATGGGTCGAGCTTGTCCCGATATGATTATATAAAGTATAACAATAACATAATTAAATATGGTATCGTATCAAAATATAATAATTATGCCCTACTGTTGGGAGCTGCTAGGAAACTCTGTTTTATTTCTTTTATCTTTAACCACCACAAGGGCTTGGGATATTTTTGTATCAATTATTAAGAGCGAAGCTTTTTACCAGTAACATGTGCGTGTAAATAGATCTGATCTAACCAAACTGATTCCATCACGGAATCGTACAGCTACAACCTAGAAACTTTTCGTACTTCCGGTGACCTCTTCCGGTTCATGGAGCCCGTAAATATGCATAATCGAATAATAGAGCGACATGTAACGTAGCAGGAAAATTATGTATTCGAAACAACAATTTTTCAAAAAGTATTGACCATATTTAGTACACTGGATGTGTTTATTTTCGCGATTTCTTTCCTTTTGTATCGGAAATAGAAATGATTGGCAGGGTCATCAAAAAGCTTACATGAATGTCTCAAGCTAATGGCGTCGAAGAGTGCGTAAGAATGTGATAAGTTGACAAACTATATTACTGTCGATTAAATTAGCTTAAATTTAGGAAAGAAATAGATAATTTGATACTAACAACTTTCTAAACATACACATTTTCCATCTAAATATTGGTAATCGATCGTAACACACGAGGTTAATTCCCACTAGGACGGAAATACCCGAGTATTGACGAAGCAGGGTCAATGACGAGGGCGCTTGGTTTTCATTGGATATTAAAAGGTCAGATCATTGGCAAGGTCAAAGTTCACGGGTCGTCTGCTCCAGTGATACACATGATGAAACAGAATTGTCATCGACAGCTTTCCAAGGGAAAACGTAAGGTGTTTTAAAAGGGGTCAAAATTGTGGATTTTTCAGTTCCACTACTCTTGTTTTTGCATTTACTCTTATTTTTGTTAACAGATTGCATAATATTCGACCGTCAGCAACCATTTCTAATCGAAATCAAAACTATTCCGCATATGATGTAACTGGTGATGGAAATTGTTTTTATTTAACCACATTTAACACCAATATTGACTCAAGAGTTACAAGTCCATCATGAAACTAAACATTCTGCTTACAACTCACATTATCATTTTCACTCTATAAAAGTAATAAAACATATTATTATGAACAGCCATGAGTAGAGTATATACTTTTATTCTTGGATAAACAAGAACCAAATGAGGATATTATTACTATCTATATAGTAGTACCATATAATAATACAAACCAGTCGACTTCAACCTAACATGTGATGCGTCATATTAGAGTAGTGTGAATGCGGATCATTCTAAAACAGAGCACACAGAAGTACAAGGATGAATGATTTTGCCCAGCAACAGATTCAAGTATATTATAAAAAACAAGTACAGGTACATTTTGTATGTATTGAAATGGGTAATGTTATGATTCAATAATATTATACTATACTATTGAAACAAATGATATACTATTCCGTCTTTGCGTATTTCAGAGTTATCTTCTCTTGTGAGCAGGTATTGAGTGTTACGTCATTGGTTTGTGTGAGAAAATTACGTCGTCTTCTCAAAAATGTATGACGTTACTCTCACAAACAAATGACGTAACAATCAATACCTGCTGACAAGAGAAGATAACTCTGCAATACGCGGAGACGGAATAGATAAGTATAGTCATATTGATATAAAATGAAAGCCTTCTAGACTTAGATGTCAAAATAAAAAAATAAAATGAGCGGTCGACAGTTTGTTAAACTTATTCATTTGAAAATCGCACAAAACTGATTGGATACGAGTTTTACCAACTTATCAAGTTATCGCATCTGTCTAGTTTAAAGTCTTGACACATAATTAAAAAATGTCATAAATGACATCCATTCTCCCAGCTGAGAAAACCTGCATCTTTTGTTCAAAGCTACTGCAGAGAGGTAACATGTATGCTAGCTATAACCTCCCCCGTGAAAACCGACAATATATCAATGATGAAATGTTTTACACCATTTGATAATAATAATGATTTGCCCCAAGTCACCCTGTGTTTATACAAATCTATGTGACGGACCAGCGAACATTAGCTTTATTACACACGATAATGATTTTTAGGTAAAATATGACCGTTAATTGTTTTTTGAAATTCAATTTTCAATGATGGACCGCCGCACGGTTAATTTATTAGACACGCACCTGCTTTACGCGAGCGAAAAACAATTAAAAATTCAATAAATCTATCTTGTAGTTCAACGACTTGTTCTCAAGTGGTCCACTGGCAGAGTCTTATCACACTACGCTCATCCACCACTTCAGGTAGGGCATCTGTCGGTATTATCATCGGCTGATTTATCTCTCCGGTCTTTGGTGTATCACTCTTTACTTCATTGATTTCACAAAGATGATGTATGCATTTAAAACAGATAATACAAGTAAAATATACAGATAGTAACAGTAAATGATGGGAAATAAAAATACGAAAATAAAATTCACAAAATCTGTGAATGGTTGCTACATTCTGTCCACAATCGACTCATTTATGACAGATA
This sequence comes from Mizuhopecten yessoensis, assembly GCF_002113885.1. Classification (NCBI taxonomy): domain Eukaryota; kingdom Metazoa; phylum Mollusca; class Bivalvia; order Pectinida; family Pectinidae; genus Mizuhopecten; species Mizuhopecten yessoensis. Next base: position 460,762 of record NW_018407098.1, read on the forward strand.
TCGTTATAATTTATATATGTATATGATAGTATGTGCTACAATCACAGTGGCTTTACTAGTCCTATCCTTAAATCCTGATCATTTATACAGATTTTGTAGCGATGTTACAGGGAAATGCCTTGCAGAAGTATGTACTCTTCTGAGGTTTCAATCACGTTCAAGTCTTGTTTTGATCTTGTGTAACAGGCTTTTGTAATATTTAAAAAGTTATGATCAATTTTAATAGCAAACACGCAGCTAAAAAAACTAGATGCCTGTTGTTTTTAGAATATTTTTTACAAGAATTTAAAAAAAATGACCAATTTGGCGACCATTTTGAAAATGTGTATTTCTTGCGCTTCCCGAAAGACCAAAATGTCACATTTTCAACACTTGATTGATCACTTAAATCGTTATTGTGTCGCTATTTTTAATTGTAGCAAGTTAATTTTTGCTGTAAAACTTTATTATGTTCAATATGATGAAAATAATATGCAACAAATTGGAAAATTATACATGATTGGTATCTTTTAACATGTTTATTGTAACTGAAGCACTTCCATTTACGATCCCGAAGAAGGTGAAAAATAACGCATATATGAATGGGACATATAATGAAGCACACGGACCCCCTTTTGTTTGGCTGTTTTAGAAAGAGACACACATTTTCTTTTGATTCATTTAAATATCAAAAAAAGTTTAATAGCAAACTATTTATATTAAGCATTAAATCTGCGAAAATTGGTAAGAAAATATTTTTTTTTTCACTTAAATAAAATGGGTATGGGTAACTTAAATCGCTTTTCTGAAATAAAAAAAAAAAAAGACTAGGGAAATTTTGGAAAAAACGAAAACACTGACATATTTTTTTTTGCATTTTCTACGATGCAATTCACTCCCTTTTCAATAAATACAAGAAATGTTTGACTTCTCAGAGGTGTACATCTTTAAGTCCAAGCAATTATCATTAATTTAAGGATGTGGGAGGGATCAAATAATTCGAAACCCGAGGAGGTGAGGTGGAATCAATGAATTCAAAAGCCAGGGGTGGGGGAGGGTTCAAGCGATTCAAACCCACTGGTGGCAAAGGAATTAACTTCTTCAGACCTAGAGAGGGAGAGATGCCAGCGTATCAACAAGATATTACATACAATACTTTTACTGTAGGAAAGGCAGTGTAGTGGTCACCTTCTCCATGGTCCTCAGTGCTAATGGCACCAACACCACCATCACGTTAGACTCTGAAGATGTAGCAAACTTGCTTTTGAGCGCCATAAGTAACAGCACTGCAGGCAACTTTACTGTGGATACCAACAAAACAACCATAATAAGTGAGTACCTTTTTATATTCACCGACATCCGTCATAGGTGAGTACCTTTATATATTCACCGACATCCGTCATAGATGAGTACCTTCATATATTCACCAGCATCCGTCATATGTGAGTACCATTACATATTCACCGACATCCGTCATAGATGAGTACTTTATATATTCACCGACATCCGTCATAGATGAGTACCTTAACATATTAACCGACAACCGTCATAGTTGAGTACCTTTACATATTCACCGACATCCGTCATAAATGAGTACCTTCATATATTCACCGACATCCGTCATAGATGAGTACCTTTACATATTCACCGACATCCGTCATAGATGAGTACCTTCATATATTCACCGACATCCGTCATATCGGTGAACCTTTACATATTCACCGACATCCGTCATAGATGAGAACTTTCATATATTCACCGACATCGGTCATAGATGATTACCTTTACATATCCACCGACACCGGACATAGATGAGTACCTTTACATATTCACCGACATCCGTCATAGATGAGTACCTTTATATATTCACCGACATCCGTCATAGATGAGTACCTTTATATATTCACCGACATCCGTCATAGATGAGTACCTTTACATATTCACCGACATCCGTCATAGGTGAGTACCTTTATATATTCACCGACATCCGTCGTAGATGAGTACCTTTTTATATTCACCGACATCTGTCATAGATGTGTACCTTTATATATTCATCGACATCCGTCATAGGTGAGCACCTTTTTATATATATTCACCGACATTCGTCATAGATGAGTACCTTCATATATATTCATCGACATCCGTCATAGGTGAGCACCTTTTTATATATATTCACCGACATTCGTCATAGATGAGTACCTTCATATATATTCATCGACATCCGTCATAGATGAGTACCTTTATATATATTCACCGACATCCGTCATAGGTGAGTACCTTTTTATATATATTCACCGACATTCGTCATAGATGAGTACCTTCATATATATTCATCGACATCCGTCATAGATGAGTACCTTTACATATTCACCGATATCCGTCATAGATGAGTACCTTTATATATATTCACAGACATCCGTCATAGATGAGTACCTTTATATATATTCACCAACAGCCGTCATAGGTGAGTACCTTTATATATTCATCGACATTCGTCATAGATGAGTACCTTTACATATTCATCGACATTCCTCATAGAAGAGTACCTTTATATATTCATCGACATCCGTCATAGGTGAGTACCTTTATATATTCATCGACATCCGTCATAGATGAGTACCTTTACATATGTAAAAACGAAGGAAAATACCATTTTCAGGTTCCGGTCTTTTATTTAATGAATACAGAAAAGACCCTACAATGTAAAGGAATAAAATATATAATTATCTAATCTCACAGGCAGTTGTACATTGCTATTTGATATATTTATCACGATTGCATATTAAATTAAATGAGAGTTCACATACATTACATAAATATATTTACTATGAACCATGATATGCAATATCTGGACATACAAATCATTACAGCGATATGCTGTTACGATGTTACTTGATGTATATAAATAGTTAATGATAAATACTAATTACTTATACATATAACATTTACATATAATTAGCGATCAATACATGAGTATTCTGACACCTACCCTGACAA
>NW_018407099.1:0-438 GCF_002113885.1 Mizuhopecten yessoensis
ATAAATTCTATCCCTCTGCAAAAAGTTCCGATTTTTTTCAAGGTACTCTCACCAGGATCAAAAAAATATGGTAAAATGTAAAATAAATTAATTATAAAGACTTTGTGTGTATTTGGTTCAATTTTTTACTTTTTGTTTGTTTGAAACTATGTGTCCTGTTTGCTTTTAGCTTGTATTTTGTAACTTTTATCCATACAATTTCAATAAACAAGAGGCCCAGAGGGCCTGTATCGCTCACCTGAATATAATAAATGTTATTGGTATGAAGTAAAGATATAGCACTCCATATGGTAGGTGCTGTAAGTACATATGAAATTTCAGAAAGATCCATCCAGTACTTCAGATATAGAGAACAAACTTCAAACAGAGCCCCACCCCTAGGACCCTACGGGAGTCATACCCACCAATTATACAAAATTGAGTCACCGTCACCCAAGG
>NW_018407099.1:1764-2571 GCF_002113885.1 Mizuhopecten yessoensis
GCCCCCAGGGGGGCTTGCCCCACCATTTATACAAACTTTGTTCCCCTTCCCCCAAGGATGCTTCTGACCAAATATGGAACAAATCCTTTCATTTCTACAGAAGAAGAAGGATTTTAAAGAATAATTTGCTATATTTCCCCTATTTGGCCCCGCCCCTCAGGCCCCTGGGGAGCCACACCCACCATTTATAATTTTGTTAAAATCCGCTCAGTGGTTCATTACTAGTAGTGTACAGTTGACAGACGACGGATGCTGCGGTATGGCATAAGCTCACCTTGGTCCTTCGGACCAGGTGAGCTAAAAACGCTTTTTGTAACATGTTGTAGATATTTTATGATGAATAAAATATTTGTAGGGTAGATTAGCAATGTTTCTTTTCATTATTAGGCTAAACCACGGACTCAGATTAGATCTAAGTCCGTGGCTAAACGTAACGCAGTTACGTTGCGTTACAGCCTATTGTCAACGCTTCTGAAGCCTGTGTACAACTACAATCCTAGCATTCTGATTGGTCTAAATCTTCCAACAAGTTACTAACACCACCTAGTGTTGAAATGTGTAAACGGTCTGCCGCCATTACTCGAAATGGTTTTCTGCATACATACAATTGCTGCGAGACAAACAATAAATAAACAAGAAGCTTACCCTATCAAAAAAGTCACGCATTTCTGACACTTTTCTGATTGACAAACACGTCAAACATAAGCTGACATTGTTTTAGTTAACATTAATTTTCTGATACGTTGACAATATGGCGGGGCGAACTCGATTATGGGATGACTGACTTTGCACTGTCGTGTCGCAAGT
>NW_018407100.1:0-438 GCF_002113885.1 Mizuhopecten yessoensis
CATACATCTTGTATGAGCGCCTGTATATGATAACCAGACATCTTGCGTGATCACCTGTCAATGTTGATATTATCTTTTGTGTCATCACCTGTCTTTGATAACCATACAACTTGTGTGATGACCTGTCTATAATAACCATACATCTTGTGTGATCATCTGTCAATATTGATCTTATCTCTTTTGTGATCGCCTGTCTATAATAACCAGACATCTTGTGTGATCACCTGTTTATGATAACCATACATCTTGTGTGGTCACCTGTCTATTTTGATCTTATCCTTGTGTATTCACATGTCTATATTGATCGTATATCTTGTGTGATCACTTGTCTATGTTGATCTTATCTCTTGTGTGGTCACATGTCTATGTTGATCTTATCTCTTGTGTGATCATCTATCTATGATAACCATACATCTTCTGTGGTCACCTGTCTATGTT
>NW_018407100.1:1817-1989 GCF_002113885.1 Mizuhopecten yessoensis
TTTGACAGGTGATCACACAAGATGTCTGGTTATCATATACATGCGATCACACAAGAGATAAGATCAACATATACAGGTGATCACAAAAGTTGTATGGTTATCATAGACAGATGATCACACAAGAGAGAAGATCAACATATACAGGTGATCACAAAAGTTGTATGGTTATCAT
>NW_018407100.1:4926-5488 GCF_002113885.1 Mizuhopecten yessoensis
AAAGATGTATGGTTTTCATATTCAGGCGATCACACAAGATGTATGGTTATCATAAACAGGTGATCACACAAGATGTCTGGTTATTATAGACAGGTGATCACACAAGAGATAAGATCAACATTGACAGGTGATCACACAAGATGTCTGGTTATCATATACAGGCGATCACANTAGACAGGTCATCACACAAGTTGTATGGTTATCATAGACAGGTGATCACACAAGAGATAAGATCAACATTGACAGGTGATAACACAAGATACACGATCGATATAGACATGTGACTACACAAGGATAAGATCAACATAGACAGGTGACGACACAAGATGTCTGGTTATCATATACAGGCGATCACACAAGATGTATTGTTATTATAGACAGGTGATCACACAAGAGATAGGTTCAACATTGACAGGTGATCACACAAGATGTCTGGTTATCATAGATAGGTGATCACACAAGAGATAAGATCAAAATATACTGGTGATCACACAAGATGTATGGTTTTGATATACACGTGATCACACAAGATGTATGATTATCATAGACAGGCGACCACACA
>NW_018407101.1:0-438 GCF_002113885.1 Mizuhopecten yessoensis
TAATTACGGTAAGGATCTGGGATCGAGTTATACCGATAATTACGGAAAGGATCTGTGATCGATTTATACCGATAATTACGGTAAGGATCTGTTATCGGAGTATACCAATAATTACGGTAAGGATCTGTTATCAGAGTATACCGATGATTACGGTAAGGAACTGTTATTGGATTATACCGATAATTACTGTGAGGATCTGTTATCGGAGTATACCGATAATTACGGTAAGAATCTGTGATCGGAGTATACCGAAAAGTGCGGTGAAGATCTCTGATTGAAGTATACCGATAATTACGGTAAGAATCTGTAATCGATGTTTACCGATAATTACTGTAAGGCAGTTATCGGATTAATTCGATAACTACGGCAAAGATCTATTATCGGATTATACCAATAATTACGGCAAGGATATGTGAGCGGAGTATACCGATAATTACG
>NW_018407101.1:3641-6537 GCF_002113885.1 Mizuhopecten yessoensis
ACGGTTAGAATCTGTGATCGGAGTATACTGATAATTACGGTAAGTATGTGTGAGCGGAGTATACCGATAATTACGGTAAGGATCTGTTATCGGAGTATACCGATAATTACGGTAAGGATCTGTGATCGGATTATACCGATAATTACGGTAAGGATCTGTGATCGAGTTAAACCGATAAAAACGGTAAAGACGTGTGAGCAGAGTATACCGATAATTACGGTAAGGATCTGTGATCGAGTTATACCGATAATTACGGTAAGGATCTGTGATCGGAGTATACCGATAATTACGGTAAGGATCTGGGATCGAGTTATACCAATAATTACGGTAAGGATCTGTGATCGAGTTATACCGATAATTACGGTTAGAATCTGTGATCGGAGTATACTGATAATTACGGTAAGTATGTGTGAGCGGAGTATACCGATAATTACGGTAAGGATCTGGGATCGAGTTATACCAATAATTACGGTAAGGATCTGTGATCGAGTTATACCGATAATTACGGTAATAATCTGTTATCGATGTTTACCGATAATTACGGTAAGGGAGTTATCGGATGATATCGATAAATACGGCAAGGATCTGTTATCGGATTATACCGATAATTACGGGAAGGGTATGTGAGCGGATTATACCGATAATTACGGTAAGGATCTGTGATCGAGTTATACCGATAATTACGGTAAGGATCTGTGATCGAGTTATACCGATAATTACGGTAAGGATCTGTGATCGAGTTATACCGATAATTACGGTAAGGATCTGTGATCGAGTTATACCGATAATTACGGTAAGGATCTGTGATCGAGTTATACCGATAATTACGGTAAGGATCTGTGATCGAGTTATACCGATAATTACGGTAAGGATCTGTGATCGAGTTATACCGATAATTACGGTAAGGATCTGTGATCGAGTTATACCGATAATTACGGTTAGTACGTGTGAGCAGAGTATACCGATTATTACGGTAAAAACCCGTGATCGGAGTATACCGATAATTGCGGTAAGGATCTGGGATCGAGTTATACCGATAATTACGGTAAGGATCTGTGATCAAATTATACCGGTAATTACGGTAAGAATCTGTAATCGATGTTTACCGATAATTACGGTAAGGGAGTTATCGGATTATATCGATAACTACGGCAAGGATCTGTGATCGGATTATACCGAAAATTACGGCAAGGATATGTGAGCGGAGTATACCGATAATTACGGTAAGGATCTGTGATCGAGTTATACCGATAATTACGGTAAGGATCTGTGATCGAGTTATACCGATAATTACGGTTAGAATCTGTGATCGGAGTATACCGATAGTTACGGTAAGGATCTGGGATCAAGTTATACCGATAATTACGGTAAGGATCTGTGATCGAGTTATACCGATAATTACGGTAAAGACGTGTATGCAGAGTATACTGATAATTACGGTAAGGATCTGTGGTCGAGTTATACCGATAATTACGGTAAGAATCTGTGATCGGAGTATACCGATAATTACGGTAAAGACGTGTATGCAGAGTATACCGATAATTACGGTAAGGATCTGTGATCGAGTTATACCGATAAATACGGTTAGAATTTGTGTTCGGAGTATACCGATAATTACGGTAAGGATCTGGGATCGAGTTATACCGATAATTACGGTAAGGATCTGTGATCGAGTTATACCGATAATTACGGTTAGAATCTGTAATCGATGTTTACCGATAATTACGGTAAGGCAGTTATCGGATTATATCGATAACTACGGCAAAGATCTGTTATCGGATTATACCGATAATTACGGCAAGGATATGTGAGCGGAGTATACCGATAATTAAGGTAAGGATCTGTAATCGAGTTATACCGATAATTACGGTAGGGATCTGTGATCGAGTTATACCGATAATTACGGTAAAAATCTGTGTTCGGAGTATACCAATAATTACGGTAAGGATTTGGGATCGAGTTATACCGATAATTACGGTAAGAATCTGTGATCGGAGTATACCGATAATTACGGTAAGGATCTGGGATCGAGTTATACCGATAATTACGGTAAGAATCTGTAATCGCTGTTTACCGATAATTACGGTAAGGATCTGTTATCGAGTTATACCGATAATTACGGTAAGAATCTGTAATCGCTGTTTACCGATAATTACGGTAAGGATCTGTTATGGAGTATACCGATAATTAAGGTAAGGATCTGTAATCGAGTTATACCGATAATTACGGTAAGAATCTGTGATCGGAGTATACCGATACTTGCGGTAAAGGTCTGTGATCGAGTTATAACGATAATTACGGTTAGAATATGTGATCGGAGTATACCGATAATTACGGTAAGGATATGTGAGCGGAGTATACCGATAATTACGGTAAGGATCTGTGATCGAGTTATAACTATAATTACGGTAAGGAGGTGTTAGTGGAGTATACCGATAATTACGGTAAGGATCTGGGATCGAGTTACACCGATAATTGCGATTAGAATCTGTGATCGGAGTATACCGATAATTACGGTAAGGAACTGGGGTCGAGTTATACCGATAATTACGGTAACGATCTGTGATCGAGTTATACCGATAATTACGTTAAGAATCTGTAATCGATGTTTACCGAAAATTACGGTAAGGATCTGTGATCGGAGTATACCTATAATAACGGTAAGGATCTGTAATCGATGTTTACCGATAATTACGGTGGGCAGTTATCGGATTATATCGATAACTACGGCAAGGATCTGTTATCGGATTATACCGATAATTACTACAAGGATATGTGAGCGGAGTATACCGATAATTACGGTAAGGATCTGTGATCGAGTTATACCGATAATTACCGTAAGGAGGTATGTGCGGAGTATACCGATAATTACGGTAAGGATCTGTGATCGAGTTAT
>NW_018407102.1:0-438 GCF_002113885.1 Mizuhopecten yessoensis
TTCATCTGGATGAGTCCATTATGGTCTACAGTGGTGAAAGGGTTAGGCATGGTCAGTGGCAGGAATGGGGCCTTGTCTTGTACAATAATCAAATGAACAATTACATCAGAGATGAGTATGTCTACATATTGTGACAAGTTTATTTAAGGTAAATGTACTCACACAAAGGGGAAGCCACTGTTGGTGATGAGAAATAGCTTTTTGTTGGAGTCGATGAGACGGTTAAGTACTTGTGCTATTTCAGGCCCTCGCTCCAGGTACTTGGCTGAAAGAAATATTGTTATCCTACAGTCAGAAAGCTAAATGTGCATGTCTTCCTGACAACCCAAAGGCTACTAGGGGCGTTTCTAGGATAATTGAAAGAGGGGGGTAGAGAATGGAATCTTTTGCCGAGCGGAGCGAGTCACAAATTTTTTTGATCCTTTATTCATGACATTG
>NW_018407102.1:2605-2695 GCF_002113885.1 Mizuhopecten yessoensis
AAGATCAGGCCTTTGAGCTAGGCACACGTCTATGTTAACCCATGTGTATTAATACAACAGTTAACACAACGATTAGTGTTTATTATTTGT
>NW_018407102.1:4514-4727 GCF_002113885.1 Mizuhopecten yessoensis
ATGTGAAAAACTAAGTCTACTGAAGGGAGATAACCAGTACTCAATAGTTATCCCAATAGTGTGTATATTTCAGATTAGTACAACTATGTAATATTTGGAAATAAATGATTAATTGTAAAAACCTCAACAATGATTTATCATTTAATTTTAGTATTTTCACAAAAAAAGTATTATTGTACAATATAATGCATTAGATATAACACAATAACATGT
>NW_018407102.1:5078-5534 GCF_002113885.1 Mizuhopecten yessoensis
TTTTTATACATCAATTGAAGCGTTTTGTCATCATAATTTAATGTTATGTTAACTCAACTATTGTCCATATATGAGCAATTTTACAATTAGAAAGAAAAGTAGAATATTAATTATTGTAATATGTAATAATACTTTTAAATCTGTTTAGTTATACAGTATTTCTTATTAGAAACCACACATTACCTAACTCCTTTGAACAAGAGATATTAAAGAGTGTAATTTGTGAAATTTAATATTGACATTTTAAACACCCAAATATACACATACAATTTAATGTACATGTAACATATACACACAATGTACTATAAAGATTGAATATCACCATCAAGAGACATTTAAATTATGTATGTCTCTGTCATCAATAACTCTCGCTATATGTGGAGCAATGAATGGTTAGATAAACCTGATTTTACCTCTAGTTTTGAGAATGTTTCATCAATTAACACCAAACTAGCA
>NW_018407102.1:5941-182982 GCF_002113885.1 Mizuhopecten yessoensis
CTCTGTGCTGGAAAAGGATATTGGCCAATCCATGCCTGTTGTGGTGAGGACTGCAGGTTGATCTCTACATAGTGACACCGTTCAGTCCTTAAACCATCAATTAATGTGGTGTCATCTGATATTTGGATATTTTCTCCAGTTATAAACCGGTATAACATTCCTTCGTCACCAGATTGACATATAAATTGTCCATTTACACTACACAAGTTACAAAAGGGAAATTTAAAGTGATGGGCGATCCACACATAACACCGGGACATTCTGCAAGAAGAGCATCATGGAAATATTATTATGGTACATGGAAGTGCAATGGTATAGTAACATGATATTGTGAATGTTAGGCTGTTTGGGACAATTGTTCCAATTATGTTGGGGGTGTACCTTGAAAGTGTTTCTTTTGAAGGAAATTACATTTCCCAAATAACTTGTTTCCTGTCCTTTTTCCTCCCATACATGTGTGATCTTGTGTCCAACAAGTGTCTGTGGTTTGTGTTTTATGAGTGAATGGACTGCAGTTGTGGCTGGCAATGTAGAATGTGTCTGTGGTGTCTCCTGCGGTAATGTGTTTGCAGATCCGGGAAGCTGTGGCCTATCTATATCTTGTGTCCGTGGAGCGTCAAATTGGGGATCTTGATGGATCTGTATAATTTCTAAAAGATTTTTGGTGAGCGTTTCAATGGAATGTGGTTTCCTGTTGCTGCTGAAAGCGAAAAGATGTTTGTGGATGTTAGGTGAAGGTGTATTCTGTTTCCATGACGTGATCTGTGTCTTGAGTGCTGTGATTTTGTCCTGTTTTGATGGTATGTCTGATAGTTTGGAGCATACAATGTCACTGCTGGTCCACAATCCACCATGACTCTGAAGAGAGTTCCTCAATGATGTGTCTTTTTTATGCTTGTTTTCCCTCTTCTTTGCTGTTGTTTCTTGACGTGTCTTTAAAATGTCATGTATTGATGTGTTTAGATGTTGTGTTCTCTCCTTCTGTTGTGTAGCTGCTTGGGTGTATCCTTTCCTGGCGGTGTGTATGACGTTGTGTTGCTCTTGTTTTTGTTGTTCTTTTAACCAATTTTGAGTGTTGTTGTTGTTGTACATGATGCGTGCTTCTCTGTTACTGATAGTACAATTTGGTGCTCTTTTCATGGATGAAACCAATTGGGCCATCAGACGCTCCAGCCCTATGTTATTGCTGGGACAGCTTCTGGACAGCTTCTGGACACCAATTGCAAATGATCCTTTGCAGAGAAGTATTTCCCATCCTTTAAAAACTCTCCAAAAAGATGTCTACTTTTCTCTGCCAGAGCACAGCACATTCTCTGCAAGGTGGCCTTAGTTGTGTCATCGTTGGCAGATGGCTCAAACAGTGTGCTGTACATGTCACCATTAGACAAATGGTCTTGTGACAGAACACGTTGTCCAGATAACAATGGTGAAGCATCTACAGCACACTCTTCAAGCATCTGAACCAACTCTCGATAGGTCTTGCCCATATCAAGCGGACCTGCACTGCTGTGTGCTGCCAACTGCCAGTAAGGGCCGGTTATGCTATGGCAAACAATCCCCAATGCCCAACAAATTGCCATGACAATGTTGTCCTTCAACAGTGCAACAATATCATGCTCCATTTGGTTCAGGGTATATTTGGAGTCTGCAGAAAGTCCAAAATATTATTCTTAAGGTAGTACGTTGCTGCTGCATTATGGAATACGACATTAAACCGGTTTCCACGGAAGTTCAAGATTGGAATTTTGTTTATACCCTTTTGTTGTAAAAATGTCCGAATGAGTTTAGGATCGCCTGTTCCATCTTTGAAAAAAAGCTTGCAGACACATTTTAAAAGATGATGTGCAAGAGATTCGCCTTGGAATACTGAAATGTGTTCAACATTAACCACTTGCTTTTCTTGACACTTCACCACTTTTTCGCACACCTCTGAAAATTGCAAAAGTGGATGGACACAACATTTGAATTCCGAAATTTGCTTCAAAGAGTCCTGTTCTTTAGCTTGCAAATTGTTGTATTCAGTTAATACGTTTGGAAGGGTTTGTTCCTTAAATAATTGAAGCAATTTATTCACCTTTAGTTCTGTGGCGCTTCGGTCAGTCATTGTATTGGCAATTTTTGTCATCAACGTCCCATCATCATTAATGTCATTGAGACAATTTTTCGTACACTGCATAAGTACATCTGCAGTTCCGCAGGAAACTTCCTGTAACCCGATTGTAAATGATTCATTTTCAGATGAAAGTTTGGCGCCATAATAATGTTTGCCAAGTTTTGTTGTGGCATCTCTTTGAATCGTCAGATTCTCACTATATTTAAGTTGGTTACACACATGTTCTTTCGTTATAATCCCCATTTCTGTGACAAAATGAGTAACAGTCGCCTTGCTTGGGTATTGGTCTATAGTATAACCTAAGTGTAAAGAAACAGAAAGAGATAGAAAAGAAATGGACTTAAACACAGCTACAGGCAAAATATCAGTGTTTGATTCACAAAAACCTATTAAAAGGTTAAAACATATGACGCCTGTGACCTTGAACGTCGAACAAGGGCATAAGGTTGAAAGTGGGTCAAGGTCATTCATTTCAACACACTTGGTAGCCTTTCATCCCAGCATGCTACTGGCCAAATATCAGGAGCCTCGACCTTTTACGGACGGACGACGGATGCCGTACCTTCGGGCCAGGTGACCTAATAACCCATGACTATAACCATGTAATACATGTTCACTACCACCGACATCTAGCTATTCCAACTTTAATTTTGATAATATTTCCAGGTGAGTAATACAGGCCCTATGCGTCTCTTGTTGTATCACCATATTGTTGATGATGTAGTGATTTCATTTCCACAAGGGCTTTAACTTTGTATAATGTAAAATATTGAAATATATTTCAGGTGGCAGAAAGTAGATGAACGCCAGCTCGGTATGCCTGTATTATAACATTGTGTGTTGAGTGAAAGACAAAACCAAATGGAATTCAAATATCGAACAACAACCTACAGGCAAAATATCACTATTAATGACTATGAGTCATTTAAAACAGCCTGTTAACAGATTTTAGATCATTTGACCCATGAGACGTTGATTTTCGAACAAGGTCATTAAGTTGAACAAATGTTATAGCCTTTCATTTCATCATGCAAGTTGCCAAATATCACCATCCTAGACCTTTTGGTTATTAATAACAACTTGTTTAAAGAGAAATATTTATGCCACACGACGGACGGACAACAGAAGCCGCACCATGGAATAAGCTCACTTGTCCCTTCAGGGCAGTTGAGGTAAAAATGTAAAACAAGGGGAGATAATTATGAAATTATCCCCCTTTGGTATTTAACATATTATGTTGTTTGCTTATAATGTAAATTATGTGCCCGCAACAAATCGTGAAACGTATTATGTGGACAAACTGTCCGCTCGTCCATCGGTTATTTACCTGTTGTTAGGTTTTCTAACACACTATGGATGAGGGGTTGTATGTTGTCATATGAGATTCCTCTTGACAGGAAGTCATAATAGACTATCCTGAGCTGCTTGTCAAACGGACAACCTTTCTCATCTCCCCTTCCATATATGATAGCTGTATCCTCATGTTGTATCACTTGATCTTGGAGATAAACAATCTGTTCTGCCATGTTTTGCATATTGCATTGTGTAGCTTTGTGTATTTTTTTTGGAAAATGATGTCCACAATGAAGATATGTCTTGCATTTTCCATACATTTTCAGTTGCGTTTGGTTTTCTTTTAATTTCTTTTTACAGGTTTTGATGTGTGCACATTTTCTTTTTAATTGCTCATGCAATCTTTTAATGTTGTTAGTTTTCAGTTTGCTGCAAGTTGAAACACGTTCTGCTTAAAATGGCATTCTCTTTTCCAATGTTAAATAGGGCCAAAGAGGTAGATGATTTCAATCCATGCTGCTGTCAATAAATGTTAACCACTTTCTGTTTTGACAGTTGAAATGTAGCTTTCAAGAAGGAATTATGTTTTTCTGTTCCTTTGGGTTTCCCTAATCTCTTATTCCAGGAGATCACAGGTTTCACTCTGGATATGAAACTGGTCAGTTTAACCGAGGCAGTTGACATGTCGTTAACCCAATTTTGCATGAGTTTCCATTTCCCTTTAATTTTGCGACAGTGTTTTGCCATGTGCAAAATGGTCTCATTTGTGAATGGTGAATCTCTGAACGGGTAAGAAGGGGAAGACATTTTCAAAACAATAAATTAATAAATACCCAAGTGTACACACCTGTGGAAGTTAATCATCAGTATGAATACTTTACAAATAGATGATTTAACTGCATATCAGTACATCACATGAAAAATATTTTACTTATTCATGTCTTGATCACAAACATAGGCAATACATAGACAGGTACATGTCGAATGATCACCAAGTTCCATGATGTAAAAGAAATATCAAAAGGCAAATGCATATAAATAATAAGTTGAGTTAAAATTAACTAATGAACTAAACATCATGAGATGTACTGAATACATTATTACCTACTTCTTTGGGGACGGTGCTACTAAAGTATTTCTCCAAGAAGTATAATAGTACCTTTCCCATGAAGCAATACTATACAAGCATAGTTAGCTTGGCAGAAGGTAATACTATATAAAAAGTGCTACTAAAGTACACACTTACAGACGGAGAAGGTTATTATGTATAAATAGTGGTACTAATGTAATATTTGTGGATTGACAAGATTCCACATGCTGAAGTTTGGACAATATTGTGAAGGCATACTTACTTTTGTTGTGCACTTGGATGTGTTAAAGAGTCACTATATCATATCATCAAATGGCTGTTAATTCTGAAATCAAAAGTCAAAGGATGCTTTTCATATTCATTCAAATAATTTAAACATTAGTAAACAACAATAACCTTATTAGGGGGGGGGGCAACCATTTAAGTTGTAGGCAATACTAAATATTTAACATATTTAACAAGAGGGGCAGCATTACCTTCATTACTTGTTGGTACAGGTTTCCACAATCATCATGATANCTGTATAAATCAAGAGGTTAATTACCGGTATTTCTGTCTATAACGTACGTAAAACAGGGTGGATGGTCGATGGTCGATGGTTGATGACCAGATAGGTCAATTGGTCGAGCATCCATGTAGAATTTGGAGGATCACAGATTCGAACCTTGGTGTGGCCGTTCATTTTTAGGAATTATGTTTTTGGACATGAAGTATTTTGTTCAAAATTCACCATTGATCATTTGAATGAGGGTCAATGGTGAAGATATAGGTGATAGTAACCTATGAAATAATATACATCATTTGGATCACTGGTTAAAATCAGCGGCCTCTTTATCTCCTGGGTCCGAAGTACCTTTGGAGACAGTTTCATTGGGCCTAATATGAGAATATTACCCAATAACATAATTAGCCCAACAATAGAAAGCTGTAAATATAGGAAAACATTCTTTAAGCATGGAAGTGCGCTCATCATACATAAATAAAATCTGAATGGTTAAGTTGTAATCCAAATGAAATATATTTGTTTTGTATTATACAATATTTGCGTTACTTTATATATAGTTATATGCATTATTATATGCATTATGGCCGAAATTTAATATGCTTTGTTTATTTATTTAACAATATAGGCAAGTTATTTTGCAGTATTTTTTTTTTTATTGTTTGAGGGTGTTTAATTGACAAAGATTGTAATATTACCTAATATATTCGTGTCATGGGAATTGAGAATAAATATGTATAAATATATATACATTTAGAAGGCAAGGGACGTAACCCAATGCATAGAAATATGCAACAGACTATGCTATACAAACGTGTCACAAGGGAAATAACTCATGCATGTTTACGCTTCGATATTTAATATACAAATAACTTTTGAAGGCACACCGCTACATATTTACAATTAACGTGTTGTTGTTTTTTTCAGTTGTAGTAAACGTGTAAAATATTGCTTTTCCTACGAAAAGCTAAAACAAGCGAGGAAAGCATTGACGAGCGTTCCGAATATTGATAAAACTTAAAAGTGATTTAACACAACTGTCAACATTACAAACATGGATTTCGTACATATTTATATCACATAAAACACTTTGGGCATATGCTTACCTCCAAAAAACACTTATATCAGTACAAACCAACGTACCCGTTTTTCAACGTGTCGGGTCGCACACAACAGTACCATAGAGTTATCTGCCCACTACGTCCTCCTTGCGGTAAATGTACTCCCTATATATAGGTCAAGCTGAAGAAAGTTACATTGTATGAGGTAGTGTGTGTGTGTGTGTATAGAAAGCCAATAAATACACTTTTTTTTCTCACAAAAAGTGCAGAAATAGAAAAGACGATGATCCCAAGCATTCTTTAATGTCCCCAAGCAGAGGACATTGAAAAAATAAAGCATTTATTTCAACTCACGGTTCCATAGAAAGTGTTCATATATTTGAGACCGAATCTATACGAAATGTATCTATACTTTTAACTAAAATATATACTTAATGACGAAATATATCTAACAAATATATCTATTTATATATATTAAGCTACCTTACATGTTTTTAATAAAAGTTTAAAAAAAACGCTTCGCTAAGCACTGAACTTCTCGGAAAGGGCCGAATGTTTAGTCTGTCAGAATCAATAAAAGTATTAAAACGCTTTATATATTCGTTCGCATGCGGGTGCTTGTTCTGTTGTTGATAAATATCATAATGGCTTCCGAATTTGTTACCAAACTTTTCGGGTTATCTATGTTTCTATGTGTTACAGTACTACTCCTTTGCGTCCAAATGGCTTGTGCAGGATGGACTGTTGATGGAGGATACGAAGGAGCGTACCCGGGTGGATGCACAAAGCTTACCGGGTAAGTAAGAATTTGGGTACTGACGTGTCACATCTCTAACTTGTAGAAGGGTCAACTTAAAATATAAAGTAATTCTTTCGCCTATGAAAAGTTATTTTTTAAATATTTCATGTGTCAATTAATTGAACAGTAAGCCAGGTTTTTACTGGTTCCTGCACAATTGAATGCTATTAATAATTCATACTTTCTGAGGTCAACTGTAAACTCACAATCAAGGGAAGCAATCAATATATCTAGTACTGAAGTAAAATCACAGCAAGGGAGGCAACCCTTCCATTATTGTCATCCTAAAGTAAAGTATAGTTTATTTCGTAAATCTCCACATTACCAATTACCATAGAAAGAATAGTAAGTTTTTATATCCGGCATATTAAATCTTAATTTTAAAATGTTAAACAGTCACTAACAAGAAATCACCTTAAAAAATTAAAGGACTGTTCTCCCTATCGGTAATAAACATGGATGAAATGTATTTAGAATTTGTTCAATATATAGACATTTACTATCCCTACATCATTTTTTTTTGTGGAAAACGACTATAGCACAGGGGATGCAACTCATGCAAACTGAAGTTGTGGTAGAGGGGAAAAAAATGTGCATCAACATGCACAAACAAATCGCATTATAAACAACATGTAAATCATTTACGATCTTTAACTAATGCACCAGTTGAAATCAGCTAAGGGTTAAGCTAACTACTTGAATAAAATTATGGAAAATAAAAATGAGGTCGTCTTGGGGCAACGCCATCACTATTGGGATGAAAAGTACGATATTTTTTAATACTTTGAAGAAGTGTTACTTTGTCAGCATTGGTGTGAACAGTGCATAATACCACGATAATAAGTTCCCCAACTAACTGAGTAGCTGTCATTCAATTATTACCAAACATTTTGTTAAACAAAACAAGGTACCATATACAGCATAACCAGCGAAAGTGTCATGGCATTTTCTAACATTGCGAAAGTATAAGAGTTATCTGCATTGGAGCGACCCCTGCTGACAATTGACATGCCTATAATTTGAAGGAATTATTACATGTGTTGAGCATTCGGGGAGGGGGTTTGCGTCGATGCGTGAAGACATTATCGGAAGTAAGCATACGTACTGATAAAATTTCAATAGGCATGGCTTTGGTACCGAAAATACAGTTCAGTTTTTACAGATCAGAGACATACGTCTCTGTACAGATCAGTGGAATTCAGGTCGTTCAGGTACCCGGTCGTTTAGGTATTCGGACGTTTCGGTACTTCTGAAATTCGTTTCGTTACTTATGGATAACACATTTTGGTACCAAGTTATAGTCAACGTCACCACTTTTTGCGTGCTGTAAACCTTCAAGGGAAGTAACTCTAAGTGTGGAGTCAAACTTGTACCATAATACATGTGTTTGTATCAGTTTGTTATTTTGATTTGCTTATGTTTCTAATATCTTTCTTTAATAGATTTTCTGAATTGGTCTTTGCTAAATTTTGATACAGTCCATGTTTATTTGATATAAGCACGACCTTGATATCTAATATGTCAGGGACATAAGTTTTTTTACATGCGAGGGTACCGCAAAATGAGTTTGTACTGTTATTTAATGTTTTATATCTAGAGCTGCTATTCAACATTATTTAATTTGGAAAAGACAGATCTTACATCAAGTTACTAACACCACCTAGTGTTGAAATGTGTAAACGGTCTGCCGCCATTACTCGAAATGGTTTTCTGCATACATACAATTGCTGCGAGACAAACAATAAATAAACAAGAAGCTTACCCTATCAAAAAAGTCACGCATTTCTAACACTTTTCTGATTGACAAACATGTCAAACATAAATTGACATTGTTCTAGTTTACATTAATTTTCTGATACGTTGACAATATGGCGGGACGAAATGGATTATGGGATGACGGACTTTGCACTAACGTGTCGCAAGTCGGTCAAACCAGGAACGTATACGTATTATCAAACCAACATATCATTGTGGATTTGAAACTTTTAATTAGTATTGTGATATCAATTTCATTTGTCAATATCAATGTATAATTAAATTTAAAAAATCTTCGGATATTAGAAAAAAACAGAGCTTCCAAAATAATCGTAAAATTTCTTCGGACTTCTACAGTTTTCTTCTGAGATTCACTTTTTCTTCTGCTGCTGAAGAGAGCTGACATAGACCACAGGGGCTTGTATAGACTTGTATGATAAAATTAGCTTGAAATACCTATATATAAAGACTTTATATATAGGTATTTCAAGCTATTTTATCATATATAAGTTGTATGCAAGCCCCCGTGCATTGACTATCAACTGCTCGCATTTTACGCCTTAGTAAAGATCTTTTCAGACCGTAAGTAAGCACAACCATATGTGATGTCTGTAATTGAATACTGTGAGAATACATTTTTCAATAGCAAATCTTTTTCAAAACGATGGAGAAGTGAGGATTTAGACGTTTTACAAGCACTATGCACGCATGACCACCATGACACTATTTACATTGATCACACAGAAAATAATTCTTTTCATCAACTTTACAGAGCAAGGAATACATGCCCTATACTTATATAGAATTTTGATTCAGCAGGTATTTATTTCAAGGTGTTGAATGATAACAGTTTAGTGTATCTTGTACATTCAGTAATTGGCACGTCGGCTATTCATGCATATCGGACCCACGCGTGTAACAGTCGCCATGACACCTTTCGAAGAAAAAACAACCCATTATGTTTATTTGCACCTAGTTTTTCATTAAATAACTTATTGAAAAGAAATCATCAGTTAATACAGCTGATATAGAAAACTTAATACCACAACATGGATAGTATTTTATGCACCCTTTAAAGTGTACCCGGAATGATTTGCAATATTAAGTTTGAAAATAATAAAAACGTCATAAAACAGAAACATTGTGACTTTCGTTTTTACCACACCCCCAGTGACACCTGTCCGATATCCTATCGACGTCCCAATAACACTACATTCCGTCCTACCACCCAAATCGGGAAAGAGGCTGAGCATGCCGGTATCTCCCAGAATTCACTGGGGATGTTACCACACCCCCAGTGACACCTGTTCGATCCTGTCTTGCCCTTCTATCATAAGTATTGGGTAGAAACATGTTCAGAAATGTCATCCATCATCGTAGTGGTAGCATCAATACACAATGTCAACATCCAGTATCCCTCTCCCAACAATTAATAATAAATCACAAAATATCAAACAACACAGTATTACAAGAAAACAATTTTATTCTAAAACCCAATATTTCTGTATACATATGCATATACTAGGTTAACAAAACTGAAATATTGACACTCACATTAATTGGTATCATCTATATGTTCACTCATTCTTTTCAAACGCATTCCTCAAGATAGCGTAATCTCCATATTTTCTGTAAAATTCCTGTACATTATCATTAGCTGACATACTTGCAACATTATCCGCAATCACACTCGCTTCACTGATGGACGACGCACGCGAGTAGTATTGTGCTGACCTCTCACTGGCCCAGCCCACGTGTTTCATCAGGTCATTTGACCCATTTTCTGTCCTAGATACCGACATACTGACAGCAAACCCTCCTCTCAAACTATGGGGCGTCTCCCCCTCATCAATTCCTAATGTAACAAGATAGCCTTTTAATCGCTCATATATTGCAGAGTAGCATAACTGATCATCAAGCACTCGCCCGTTCTCTAAAACCGGCCGGAACAGGTAGCCTACACTTAAATCGACCCCATTTAAACGTGCCCAATTGTAATAGAATTCAAGCCCTCTTACGGGACATATGTCATGATCTTGGCATTTTTTAACAGCGAAAGTGTTACATCTTCCATCTCCTCTCAATGTTTTCCCGTATGTATGACTAAATACATATCCAGACCCATCAGATAATTGCTTGACTTCTTGCGCTAAAATGTTTGTCATATCACTAGCACGATCTCCTGCAAAAAATTGCAATTTAAACAATGCTTGATCCCTTGCTAAAACATATTTCTCTCTAAGAGTAAGGTCTGACTGTAACTCCCTATCAATATATTTTGACATGGTTTTAATTTTATTTAAGAATAATGGTTTTGCTTGCTTTGGGACAATACGTGCCCGTGCAAGCTCCTCTTTGTAAGACCTCTCATATGTGTGGACCGAGGGCGCCATACAGGGGTTTCCTTTATTCAATGAAATATCCCAAATGTGTCCCCTCCCATGTTTCTTGAAAATATCGGACAATTGACTGATCAAATTACGTAAAGAACCCGCCGCCAATCTTAACGGACACCCACATTCGAACACACCTGACCGTCCAAGAAATTTGCAAAATACCCCACGTATCTGTGTTTTTCCAAAATGATCACTCCAAACCAAAAACCTGCATACATCCTTTGGACCCACATTATCCAGGTTTGGGGAGTGTGATAATTGCGACAAAAATGTTACAAATCTGCATTTCAAACTATCACGTTTTCTGTTATTTTTTGAGTTCCTAACTCTCTCGTCCAGAGTATTCAGTCGGTTGTCAATATCCTGCAGATCGATTACACCTACCGATGACACCTGAAATAATCAAAACGCATAACTAGACTGCGACTTATGATTGAACCTTATAAGCACAAAGATCCCATCTCAAACCAAATTTATCCGGGACAACACCTTTTCTTGAGGGTATTCTTAGTATGCCCTTATCCCCTTTTTTCCCCAAATGGAGTACAGCGATTTCCATAGATTTTATAAGTGGCCACCATACCGGCCTCTGATCAAAAACTGGAGCTACCACAGTACATTGATGTATTTTATGTTCTCTCAGTAAACAAAGTATTGGTAAAATTAAATGAAACGGTGGAAAAACATAAGGGTTTTCTTCTTGTCTCAAATCCTGTGCAAAAACATTGACACCTGCAGAGGTCGGGGTCGGATAGAGCGAGAAATATTTGAGCGAGTCACCATTATTCGAGCTCATGACATTTGTCTCTGTAGCCATCAAATCTACCGTATGCGGTCCAAAACAGTCATCTACATATTCCCAGGTTTTAAAATCGAGCATACACTCTGTAGGAGAAATGTCTCTAGACGGTGCATCAGCTACATTTTCCTTTGAAGGGATATAACTCATTTTCAGATCTATGTTTAGCGCCATTGACAACTGGAATATTTCTTTAATTATATTCGTGAGACGGTCATCTCTACCCCCCTGATTGTTCCATGCATGCAGCACAGCCGTATTATCAACAAATAAATCAACTCTGTGATCTTTTATCTCTGATTCCAGGGACTGTATAGCTTTTAAAACCGCATGTGCCTCTTTTAGATGAATAGGGCGATCATCCGTTTGATTCCAGAAATCGCCGAAACGTAATCCCTGACTTTCCCCCGACAGTAACGCGACCCCATATCTGAAAGATGAAGCATCTGTTGCCATAGATAATTGTAAATGACGTTCTACTCTCCACGGGGAGCACCCATCCCACGTGTCAAGGAAACGCCAATACTCAATCTCTTCGCGCACTGACCCCGATAGCCGGACACACCTACTATTCCTCAGGCCAGCCGATATCGCTAAATTTACCTCACGTGTGTAGAGTTTTGCGGCCGGGACAACTAATCCCATAGAAACACATTTACCAGCAAAACGCTGCAACGTCTTGACACTAACGTCTTTATGTGACAAAATTGTTTCTCTTAATTTTACAAATCGCTCTTTCTTATCATGTGGTAGCGTGTAAGCTTGTTTTTTAGAGTCAACTAAAAATCCCAAAATTTTTACACAAGTTGTCGGAATCACTTGACATTTCTGTATGGACAGTGTATAACCCAGACGCGTCAATATTTGTAGTAGTTTTTGAACCATCTCGTTTGATTCATTCGCGAGTTGTTTGTCTCCCCCCTTTATAACACCATTCAATGTGGGCCCCGTTACAGCAAACCTGTAATCTATGTACTGAATTGTACTGAGGCCACAGTTCCTCAGGTATGACGTAACTTGCATCCCTATTGACTGGTATATATATGGAGATCCTTTCCATCCAAATGGTAAGGTGGTATACGAAAACACCCAACCCCCAAATTGAACTCCAATGTATGTTTCGGACTCCCTCGAGAGGCGCACATGATCATAACCTGATTTTTCATCACAGCAAACTATATATGAATTCTTATCTACTAATCTATGGATGTTTTTCAATGTTTCTAATTTGAAAGGCTGATCTTTTGTCCATAAATTCAAAAACCTTTCGTCATGACAAAACCGTGGCTTAGATGGCTCAACGGTCAGAGGCATAATGATTTTGGTAATTCACATTCACCAACTTTCCCTCACAATCTCATGGAACCATTTCTTACTCTTTCACTAAGCTCTATTCTGATGAAATCGGTGAACGGTTTACATGAATGCGCATTTTGAAAATGCCTAGATGGATGGGTACTGCTGTCATATGACTGGTCTTGAAAATTCCCCCTGAATGACCTCATTAACGGCTCTATATGTACTCCCTTCTCAATCCAACCCTGTACAGTGCCTGACATATCGTCCGAATTAGACTTTGTAATCTCTAGCCATTCTGCACGAACCCCTTCCTTGACCTCTATAGGTACCCCCTCCCATATTGAAGTAGCGACGATTATTTGCATAAGGGTGACCCATCTGTACGGGGGAAAAAGGAGTGGCCTGTGGCATGATTTGGAGATAACTGGGGGTCTGGGACTGAGGCTGACCATACACATTTAGTAACGGAGACACCATCTGAAGTTCAGAGGCCTTCGGAGGGGACTTGGGCTGCTCTATCGGTTTTTTCATTGCCTTAGCGAGTGCCCTCCCAACAATATCAGAGGTTTCCCCCCCGAGTACAGATACACAAAATGCTGCAACATCTATTTTGTCCTGGTTGTTTAATGCTTGTCTGGAAAGTTCCTCGTATAGTAATTTATCGTCGTGATTTAATTTCCGTGTTATATTTGATAAATCCTCCAAACACGATAGTATCAATGGAACGCTAGGTGAACACTGCATGGCCAGATGCCTCACCTTATCTTTAATTTCCTCCATGGCACTAGTTTTCTCCTGTTTTTGCTGCTCCTCGAGCTCTTTTATCCTTTTCTCTAGCATGCTGGTGTCACTGCTGCATCTCTTTTTGGAGGTGGTTCTTTATGCTCCTCTACAGCCTCTGACAGATCCTGTCCACTCGGCTGACCGATCTCATTAGCATGGAGGATTGTGTAATGCAGAAGAACTTCCACATTATCTCGCGTGTCCTCTTTCCCTGCCATTTCCAAAATCTCTCGGGCCGTGTCACCCGTCAAACGTTTGAAATTACTAACAGGGCCTCCTCCTTCCTTCATGACTTCTCATCTTCTTAATTATAGGCAAGATGTTTTTTCCTTCCAGCGAGTGCGGCTTTCTCAAAACAGGAGGTGGACCCGTACTGAATTACAACAAACAACCGCAAATTATAGATAACATCTCTTTTATATCACAATATATTCTCATTATATCCTCTCGCTTTATTTATTATATAGATCCACCGCAAGCTAGCCGTCCCCTTACGTAATATAACAGACCTACACAAGTCTATACATTGTCACATGCTTCTCAGATCAATCAACACTACGACCAAAAGTCCTTCAGATCACTCATATAGGATACGCTTGCTCTCTTCAGCGCGTAACACCTCGTGTGTCTTATTACTTAGCTTTAACACAAATACCCTCATCGGTATTCAGTGTTTTATGCGGAACCAACATGGCATTTACTCAAACACAAAACCCTCATCGGCGTTCACTGATAGTGATAATAATAATAATGCCCTCTGCGGCATATCAATAGCATGCGATCAAAATAGAAGTTATTTACCTTGTTAATAAGTGACTCCCAAAAGCACGTCTTGTCCGTCTCGCGCCCAAATCGGAAAAGAGGCTGAGCATGTCGGTATCTCCCAGAATTCACTGGGGATGCAGAGAAATCACAATATTTCTTGAAATTTCGCCTGTGGCCCCACAGCGATGACCCCGTTTCAGTGTCCCAGACCTGTGACGTCACAAGTTCAATGGGGTCAACTCAACCCTATTAGATTTTACCAAAGAGCGATAGGAATACTGTGATATCTGCAGTCTGTCATGTGATTAACAAAGTTTTCATCTTCTTTTTATTGTGATTACACACCCATAGGCATTTGTTTTAACGCTGAGGTGTTGTGAAAGGTGCTCATATCGAGGAGGATTAAAACACGTGTTGTGTATGGATGTCGGAACACGCATGCAAATAGTTTCTCATTTCCACGCAATTCCCTTCAACTTATTAGTGTTTAGAAACAATGTGTACAGTTTGTTGAAAGTGGGAAAGACCTATGAAATGTTCCTATTGTGTTCATTTTATAAAAACGAACAAAGTCGTTCCGGCCTCTCCCGGTCCAACATCCTACTCGTTCACCTCGGCCCCTAAACAATGTGATGTCTGTTTTCTTCAACGACATACATAGATCTACAGGAACATATATAATTTGAATATATTTTTGATGTTATACAAATGAACTACGTCTTTCATTTAATGAAGGACCTTTATGTTATATTGGCTGAGAGCCATGAAATACCACGGACTTGTATATATCTAATATATGTTCGTGGAAGTACGAAAAGTTTTTTTTTTCAGCAAACGCCTTTGAGATCTCGTACTCGGGGAAGGGGGGTGCTCATATTTGTCAACAGAAACATTTACAAAGGGAAATTGATTCATATCTATACATGTATGTGTTATTCAGTGTCTTGACTTCGGGGTTTTTCAAAATCGTTTACGAGACAGCTAAATATAACACTAATTAACAGATTAAACATGGCTGACGTGCAACTAACAGTGATAAATTATGGCACTCAAAACTAATTTTATAACTTACAATAGCAGGATAATTGTTTATCACTAACACTATGATATTTTTTGTTATTGATATACGATTAATTTAACAGATAAACCCAAACCCGTATAAGGCGAACCGTGATTTAAATACACATCCTTTGTAAATCTTATGATTTGGGGCAACTTTATCTTTATTTGAAAATGAATTCTTAGACAATAGAGCTCAATAAAATATACTAAATTTGATGGGGATATATGTGGATAAAGCTACATATACATTTTGGTCTTCACAGCTATACTTCACCGCATTGATTAGTCTTTTTGGCCTGGCTGGAAATGGGTAGGGAGTCTTAAATTGGGAGGAAGCAGGAATACCCCCCCCCCCCCCAAAAAATATGGTCTTCAATCATCAAGACATGTGACCCTGTACCTTTCCATATCCAATTGGAGAATAAAACTCTGCTTTCTTGGTGACAGCCAAATAAAATGTCGGTACTTGTATTCTGAAAAATTATGAAATAATAAGAATTCATTGTTAGTCAGAAGTTCAAAGACAGCTTCCGGTAAAACACGGTTGTACAGTTAAGGATACCTTTATTACAGATAAGCCAAGAAACACCAAGAAAGCATTTTCTCTTGTCAATTTCTTTACATTAATTATTCATAAGGAGTATCATATTATATGACCATGAAGAATTCTGTGATAAGATTATATGAAAAAATAACTTTCTTCACTACATGGTTCGTTTAACATCTCTTCATTTAACCATAAAGTTGACAACAATTTAAATGCATAATATAAAAATTGGTGTAATTTGCCTTTGATCTACAGAGAATGTCCACAGTTTGAGTATTGCATCTATGATGAAGAAGAATGTCGCCCTGGAAGTAGTTTATGTCGCTGCATGTATGGTAAGTTTGATAGTCAGGAAAACCTGTTTTTTTCACTTTTGCTTGAAGAATGAGGTTAAAGGAACTTGCTAAGAATATAAAACTTTTTTTTAATTACCAGTACACTCGTATATTTCGTTTGGGTGGTTTTAAATCCGCTTCACTACCACATAAAATCTAGTTTGATTATCTAGACTACAGGACAAGCCAGTACATCACTCAAGCTTACTATATGCTATATTTATTATCCCCTCGCAACAAAAGAGGGGATTTGTATGTTACACTCTTTATCATGGCTTTTGCGACTTCATTCCTCAACAGAATTTCATGAAACTTCGTACCAGTCTTTGGTATGGAAGTACCTTGAGGAAGTTCACGTATTAGGTTATTGTGTTAAAGGTCAAGGTCACTTTTACTATTTTTACCAAAAACTTTGTTGTTGCTCTAGCAACTTCTTTTCCTCTTACACATGTCACAATTTGTGAATGTGAGGGTATTTGTATCACTTGTGATGCCTTGTTTTACTTGTACTTTGTTATGAGTGACCCTATGATCATTTTG
The DNA here is from genome assembly GCF_002113885.1 of Mizuhopecten yessoensis. Taxonomy (NCBI): domain Eukaryota; kingdom Metazoa; phylum Mollusca; class Bivalvia; order Pectinida; family Pectinidae; genus Mizuhopecten; species Mizuhopecten yessoensis. Next base: position 23,081 of record NW_018407102.1, read on the forward strand.
GTAATAATTTTTCAGACTGTATAGGGGTGTACAATTTGATATTTTTAGTACTAACCTTTTAGCAAAATTCCACTTACCCATCCTATATTTTTAGGTTACCCACAGGGGTTTGTTACAAATGTCTAAAATACATATAAGATACACATATATATGGTATACAAATATGTTAAATGGAGCATAAACATACATGTGTGTTAATGTTAATGTGTGCTGTGACTCATATCAGTATGGTATATGTGTATCTTGGACATTTGTAACAAACCCCTAAAGGAATAAGATTAACCAGTCTCCAGACTATGGATTGCTTTACATTATTTTAATGTTTAAGTTGTTATTATGAGACTACAGATTGCCTCAAATTGTTTTGATGTGTAAGTTGTTATTATATTAGGAGACTATAGATTGCCTGACATTATTTTGCTGTGTAAGTTGTTATTATATTAGGAGACTATAGATTGCCTGACATTATTTTGCTGTGTAAGTTGTTATTATATTAGGAGACTACAGATTGCCTGACATTATTTTGCTGTGTAAGTTGTTATTATATTAGGAGACTATAGATTGCCTGACATTATTTTGCTGTGTAAGTTGTTATTATATTAGGAGACTACAGATTGCCTGACATTATTTTGCTGTGTAAGTTGTTATTATATTAGGAGACCATAGATTGCCTCAAATTGTTTTGATGTGTAAGTTGTTATTATGAGGCTACAGATTGCCTCATATTGTTTTGATGTGGATGTTGTTATTATGAGGCTACAGATTGCCTCATATTGTTTTGATGTGGATGTTGTTATTATGAGGCTACAGATTGCCTCATATTGTTTTGATGTGTGTGTTGTTATTATGAGGCTACAGATTGCCTCATATTGTTTTGATGTGTGTGTTGTTATTATGAGGCTACAGATTGCCTCATATTGTTTTGATGTGTAAGTTGTTATTATGAGACTACAGATTGCCTGACATTATTTTGATGTGTAAGTTGTTATTATATTAGGAGACTATAGATTGTCTGACATTATTTGGATGTGTAAGTTGTTATTATATTAGGAGACTATAGATTGCTTTACATTATTTTGATGTGTAAGTTGTTATTATGAGACTGTAGATTGCCTGACATTATTTTGATGTGTCAGTTGTTATTATGTTACACAGGTTATGGTGATAATGACAATGTATCACTTACAGGTATTGTAACATAACATTTAATATTTTTACTAAGGTTGTGTTTTGGAAGGACATTACTTGCGCTATCAGTATCGATATATTTCTGGTAAAGGAATATGTTTCGTGAGGACCCAACAAAAAATAAGGTAAGATTCAGAATTTGTAGTCATTTTACATGTACACTGTATATCTTGAATGTTTTCCACTATCAACATTTTCAAAAGGAAAACAGCATTATAATTAACCATGTATATCATGATTATTTTCCAATACCCAGTATTTGCATTTTCAAAAGGAAACTGGTGTTTCATGATCAGTTGACCATGTATTTTTTTTACCAGTTTAGTTTTTCACAATTTTCTTTTTCAAAATAAATAGAACTGTGCATGTGTTGAACCTGTTACAATTACATACAAAGCAAAGACAATGCAGTATGAGGAATACATTGTATTAGGTATTGGGAATGGCTTTAGAATGCTCTTGAAAAGTACAGAGGTCCAGAGAGACACTGCTCTACTTTAATTTGTAACATTATACAGTACACTGTCTATGTATGAAGCTTGTTAAATGTGCATATTGTTTTTTTTCTTTTTCAGGCAGATTGTAAACAGCAAGTGAATGAATTTTAGGACATCTATTTGCTATTCCAGCCAAAATGGAAATGTGTCAAAACCGTGCTGTAACAACTGAGGTGAAGTGGAAATAAGGGAGGGTTCTGGGGAAATAAGTGAGGGTTCTAGGGAAATAAGTGAGGGTTCTGGGGAAATAAGTGAGGGTTCTGATAATCATTGTAAATTGTAGTATACAGTCTCATATACTGCAATTTGGTTTACTAGCGACATATAGGCAAATGCAACACAGAATGTAAATATATGGTGTTAAATGACCATGTCTGTGTTTGTATAACAAAGACAGGTGTCAGTATGGCAATCTACTGTTGATTTTGTGTTTTTTTCACCATAATACAATTGGGCTCATTTAAATATACTTGAGACTGAAAAATATGCAACAGTCGTTTGGACATTCTTTTAGTTTTTGTGAAAATATCATTGTGACTTGGTGAATAGTCTAGTAAAAACTGAAACACTTATATAGAAATCCACATCACTTCATCATTGCATTTATTTATCTACAAAGTAGGTTAGCATAAGAAATCCGGATATGTTTTGTGATGGGTTTTACAGTAATTATGTATGGAGGCTAAAACTATCTATTTTATATATAGTGTATGTAGAAGTCGGTGGAAATCATTGATTGTCAAGTGCTGCACAAATAACCTGTGATCCTATAAGCAATAACTATGTAAATAACCTAACATTACCTTTATTCCATGAAAAATGCTCAATTACTTTACTTTGTTTGAACACATTCCTTTAATTAGTCTCTACTTGAAGAAACCAATTATGATACTTTTTTGTTTGAATGAACACACTGGTTGGACTAGTCATCAAATTAAGAAACGGGCCAAGTGGTCAAATTAACTTTGACCAAGACTTAACAGGCTTGTAGTTATTTCCAGAGGTCTTTGGCGAAGACTTACCAGGCCTGTAATCATTTTTGGGAGCTATTTGATTGTAATATATTTTGCAGGTCTGCTCAAAACATTTACAGGTAAATGAATTGATACAATCATATAAATAAAAATGCTCTGGTGTTTGGTAAGGATCTCCTGGTCAAGCCTTATTAACATTGTGATATCGTGCGTCAAATTTTTCCTATGCCAGTTTCATAATTTACAGAAATTGAATAATTATGAAAAAACATGTATTACAAATTTAATTCTTATCTTATCTGCGTAATTGAAGCTGCTACCTTTTCAAAATTCATGGCGGGATATTGCGCTGGCTAAATTTTGAGTCTAGTACCGACTTTTTGTGTGACACTCAAGAAATTTCTATGTTAACCGGAACCTATAAATATGGTAAAATATTGTCAATGTATCTTTATGAGATTTGCATCATGAATAATAATTTATATTTTGTATAACTTTCGAAATCAACTCATGCTGTTCTGTGTTTGATGACAGTGAGGCTTTCTACCGTATTGAAATTAAATACTACAGCCACAGATTCCAATCCTAGGAAGTGTGTTTGTGTGTTGACGAACCTGCATAATTGCCACATTCTACACTGTTTTGTATATGTATATATATGAGGGGTTTGTTTTAAATGTATTTATTCGTTTTGTTATATTGACAGGTTTTATATATTTGATGCGTGATAACTGAACTCGTACAGTTCAGTGCTGTTGATGTGTGAATCTATGTTTGACACTGGTTTATATCAGTATTGTACCAATTCATTCCTTTGCAATCTGTAGCAATGCTGATACCAGTGGTATATCATTACCATACTAGTGGTATATCATTACTATACCAGTGGTATATCATTACCATACCAGTGATATATCATTACAATACCAGTGGTATATCATTACTATACCAGTGATATATCATTACAATACCAGTGGTATATCATTACTATACCAGTGGTATATCATTACTATACCAGTGGTATATCATTACCATACTAGTGGTATATCAATACCATACCAGTGGTATATCATTACTATACCAGTGGTATATCATTACTATACCAGTGGTATATCATTACTATACCAGTGGTATATCATTACTATACCAGTGGTATATCATTACTATACCAGTGGTATATCATTACTATACCAGTGGTATATCATTACTATACCAGTGGTATATCATTACTATACCAGTGGTATATCATTACTATACCAGTGGTATATCATTACTATACCAGTGGTATATCATTACTATACCAGTGGTATATCATTACTATACCAGTGGTATATCATTACTATACCAGTGGTATATCATTACTATACCAGTGGTATATCATTACTATACCAGTGGTATATCATTACTATACCAGTGGTATATCATTACTATACCAGTGGTATATCATTACTATACCAGTGGTATATCATTACTATACCAGTGGTATATCATTACTATACCAGTGGTATATCATTACTATACCAGTGGTATATCATTACTATACCAGTGGTATATCATTACCATACCAGTGGTATATCATTACCATACCAGTGGTATATCATTACTATACCAGTGGTATATCATTACTATACCAGTGGTATATCATTACCATACCAGTGGTATATCATTACTATTCCAGTGGTATATCATTACAATACCAGTGGTATATCATTATCATACCAGTGATATATCATTACTATTCCAGTGGTAAATCATTATCATACCAGTGGTATATCATTACTATACCAGTGGTATATCATTACCATTCTAGTGGTATATCATTACCATACTAGTGGTATATCATTACCATACTAGTGGTATATCATTACTATACCAGTTGTATATCATTACTATACCAGTGATATATCATTACCATACTAGTGGTATATCATTACCATACTAGTGGTATATCATTACCATACTAGTGGTATATCATTACTATACCAGTGGTATATTATTACTATACCAGTGATATATCATTACTATACCAATGATATATCATTACCATACTAGTGGTATATCATTACTATACCAGTGATATATCATTACCATACCAGTGGTATATCATTACCATACTAGTGGTATATCATTACTGTACCAGTGGTATATCATTACTATACCAGTTATATATCATTACCATACCAGTGGCATATCATTACTATACCAGTGATATATCATTACCATACCAGTTATATATCATTACCATACCAGTGGCATATCATTACTATACCAGTTATATATCATAACCATACCAGTGGTATATCATTACCATACCAGTGGTATATCATTACAATACTAGTGGTATATCATTACCATACCAGTGGTATATCATTACTTTAGCAGTGGTATATCATTACCATACCAGTGGTATATCATTACTATTCCAGTGGTATATCATTACTATACCAGTGATATATCATTACCATACCAGTGGTATATCATTACTATACCAGTGGTATATCATTACTATACCAATGGTATATCATAACTATACCAGTGATATATCATTACCATACCAGTGATATATCATTCCCATACCAGTTGTATATCATTACAATACCAGTGATATATCATTACCATACCAGTGGCATATCATTACTATACCAGTGATATATCATTACCATACCAGTGGTATATCATAACCATACCAGTGATATATCATTCCCATACCAGTGGTATATAATTACCATACCAGTGGTATATCATTACAATACCAGTGGTATATCATTACCATACCAGTGGTATATCATTACTATACCAGTGGTATATCATTACTATACCAGTGGTATATCATTACTATACCAGTGATATATCATTACCATACCAGTGGTATATCATTACTCGACCAAGTTTAATGACCACTTTCAGTGGACTTATAATAGAGTTATGGCCCCTTGAATAGCAAAAAAAAGTCATTATCTGCCGTCCTGTGTAATAACTGCAACAAATGTTAACCGTTTTTCTTCAAACTTTAGTACCAGTGTTGAATGCCTCAAGGGCTTGACCAAATTTGATGACCACTTTCAGCAGACTTTATTTGGCTGAATTATGGCGCCTTAAATAACGAAAAACATCATTATATGCTGTTTCTGTTCATTAACTCCCACCAATATTATCTGCTTGTCCTCAAACTTGGTAACACATTAAGGGCTCGGCAAAGTTTGACAACCGCTTTAATCGGACTCCATTATGCCGAGTTATGGCCCTTTGATTAACGAAAAAAGTCATTATCTGCAGTTTCCGCTTAGTAACTCTAGCAAATATTAGCCAAATTCCTTCAAACTTAAGAAAAATGTTTGTGTTCCTCTGTCTTTCCACCCATCTCGGGCACACTTTGGTTTTCGTGTAATAATTGCTGTAGATATTGTTTACATATTTCAACAAAATTCTGTATGCACATCCGACTCATGCTAAGTTTGCAAACCCATGTCTTCTGTACATATTTACAGATAATTAATGAGGTTAGTAAATTCTGATGGATTAAACGATTAATTTACACCTTAAAGTTTCAAGCTATACATTATGTCTCAACGGCATGATACTCACATGTTTAAACCTTACCTCAATCATGTTAACCTACAATATGTCCTACAAGCGGGGGATATATATTCCACGAATTTGCTTGTTGCTTTACTGATGGTACATGTATAGCTATGCTGTACCAACTGTATAGCATTGTTTTACAAGTGGTATAGCATTACTTAACCAATGTTATATCATTTTCATACCAGTGATACATCATTGTTTTACCAATGGCATATCATTGCCTTGCCAATGGTATATCATTGCTTAGCAAAGATGTAATCTATAGCTATAGTTCATGGGAACAGTGGTTATTGAGTGATATTGGATGTCAATATTGTTGACCAATTATCAAACATATCTTTGATTTAAGTTAATTTGAAATACTTGTTTTAAGTCGTTATCAATTTTTTTCATGTGCATTATGTACAACATTTAGCAAATATTACTGAAATCTCAATGACATAATTGTTGTAGGTCTGGTTTGGTCAGCATGAAGTGTTATGAAGTGCCAGTTTGCCAACCTGATCACTGGTTTTTGACAGCAGACCGTCTACTTCCTTGATACTCTGAATAACTCCTACAGTGAAGAGGCATTTCCTGAACAATGGAGGTAGTGCATATAAAAATGTATCATGTTTCACAATGTTTGAAACTGTTTATATGCTGGTATACATGTAAATTATTATTAGGTCACCACCCGTCTGTAAACTTTTAGATATTTTCTTAAGAACCGGGGAATGAATCTTTTTAAACTTGGTAAGCTTCATCCTTGGTGTCCACTTGTCCTGAAGTCGAACAGCTCAGTGGGTTTTGACTACATTTGGCCTTGAGTTCGAGTATCCTTGGTCAAAAGGGACCCAATTTTGTATAAACAGAGGGTGTGACCCTCCTGGGGGCAGAGGAGCGGGGTCCAATAGGGGGGAAATATTGATAAGTGTTTAAATTATTCTCTTTCAATATGCTGAGAGACAGAGCCTATAGTTGCAGTACATGATGTATTTAATCACAATATGTTCCCGTGGTTGTTTCAATATCCAGTTGAGGGATTCAGGCCCTCTAGGCCTCTTGTTTGTCTTTTTTTTTTTTTTACATCTAATGGTAACTAGTGATGGGCCAATACTTGATAATATGACTCAAAATTGATAAGCTTGCCTTTTCAATTATTGATTACGGGTACAAATTCCATAATTTGATCTGTCCATTACTGAACTCAAGTGTCAAATGTAGATTGTAAGTCTGAGCTATTTATTTTGTTAAAGGCTTAACAAAAATAAATCAGGTTGGCTTCCTGTTACATGTTAAGTGATTCCTTGAAATTTTACCAAAATAATAGGTAGGCATAAAAAAATAGGATGGTTTCCTGTTACATGTCTGAACAAAAATAGGAATTAGGGTTGGGTACATGTACATGTAGTTAATGTTTTTTCCTTTTTCACAACGCTTATGTAGGAAGTGATCCTGACTTTAACAGTGCTTCCTTGAAATTTGACAAAAAATAGAGGAGGCACAAATCATTAGGGAGGGTAACTGGAAACAAACAACATTTCTTGTTTGGCTCAATATTTATTATATGATTGATGTTATAGTTAATTATGTAAAATACTGAAGCAGGAAACCTAATGTATAGTTAACAACTCTGTCTATTGATTCAGTAATTAAGCACCATAAAATTATAGACTTCATAATTATGCAATCATTCATCCATCAGTTTACTACTTCCAGTAAACTGACCATCGGATATGCTTTTGAAACCAGATGCCTGTCACTTAGGTGACATTTAATGCAAAGACATATTAAACACACTACAATTAAACTTCATGCTGATCAATAAAAGAATTTAATATTTTGTTAAGTTACCTAAATGGAATGTCAAGATTTATATGGATAACCCGTCATAGTTTTAACTTGTTATTTGAATTGTCCTCTTTATTCAGCGACATCCTCGAGACACAATAACAGAAGCTTTCTAAAGACATGCAAACCATGAGATGGAAACTTGCTTTGTAATTCACTACCAGTGACTGGCAGTCCTGAAACAGGTGGTTAGCTTAAGTATATTCAAAATGAGGTGTTATTATAATAAATTAGTCCTATTATCATAAACACAGTTTCGAAGTTCCATAGTGGGATCTGTATATATACTTAAAATATATGTTTCTTCTATGAAATGATGCTGATGTATTCAAGGTATATTATGTTTTATTGTAGGTTTAGTATGAACCAACTTTTAGTCAAATTTCAAAAATTGAATGGGTGACCTCGCAGAGTATATATTGCTATTCTCCCACAAAAGCATATCATACAGTTACAACTATCATATCTACAGTGTCTATGTCTGATTCATGACAATATTTTATTTTTATTTTTTCTCCAGAATGTCCAACTTTTCTTGGCAAATCCAGACCTACCATCAGGATGCAGTGTCATGTAAGACACTGCAAGAGCTTTGTCTTTCTGGGATTCCTAAGCCTTTGAATGGAGAAAACAAGACATTGCTGCATATATGACGATGAAAATACCATATTGTTGGACATTAATTAAAAAGAGCATTGACCAATGACATGTATACCGTGGCTAGTGATTGATAATTGTTGTGATTTTTCTGATTTGGCCATACAGTCAGAATGAAGGAAAGACAAATATCATGGTTCATGAACTTCAGATACACTTTTAAGCTCCTCTGGTACAAACTGTCATAATCTTATGGTATAGTGAAGTGTCTGTCATAAGTCTGTCTGTCAACTTTTTCTTTAAATTACTTTTTTAAATTGAAAATCACAGGGCCCTTATATTTGGTCAGCAAGTACCTGGGATAAATACTTTAAAGTTTCATCATGTAGATTACCTTGACCTTCTTTCAAGGTCACAGGTGTCCAAAACAGGCATCAGTTTCTTAAAAACTGGTCTTGAGTCATGATATTTCATGATGATTATATTTTATTCAGTATTCCTTTGCATTGCTTTGTTTAAAAAAAAAATGTTTTAAATTGTTCCATCAAATATATGTACATGTATGTAGATATATGTAATGACAGCATACTTGTTGATAACTTTGTTGTAGTGATTGTTTTGTTAACTTTTATGCATATTGATATTTTTTATGAAATTAAATCATTGACTTATGTAAATATGTATGTTGTTATTTATCTTCATCTTTGTATGTTTGCCTCACAACAGAAACGTATACGTCTCTGCTCACAAGTTACATTTTTTATTCCCAGCCCCTACTCAACGAAGTTTGCAGAGGATGAATAAATGGATTCGTTCTCGACCTCCATTCCCATTAAGAAAAACTGTTGGGTCCATTTCTGGGTACATCTAGGTAATAAATTCATAATGATGGCATCAATGACACAGCTATAGGGACACTGATTAATGCGTGTAGATGCTGAATTTGACTTACATTTTAGACTCCAGTGACTTCCTTCTACATTGTACATCAGTGCACATTAGGAAAAGTTGTGCATCCCCATATCTCAGTAACAAAAACTATTATATGGTTAATACTTAAATTAATGATGCAGGTAGGGTTGCTCTACTGAATGCATACATGCATGATGAGGATGCTTAAGCTGACCTTTCATTAAACACTTCAGTACCTTTCTTTTATTTTAAATATAAATGTAACAGGAAAGAGAATAGTGTGCTTCCACCGGGGATCGAACCCTTGATCTCCAGGTTCCTAGTTGGACGCTCTACCACTGAGCTAAAGGGAAATTCCCTCTAGCTCTAAGCTAGGAGGCGACCTTAATCCTAATGTACAATTGAACCCTGCCACACTACTCCAACCTTTTAAAATGTGTTCGCCCTCGGACACCACAACCCATGTTCTAACTCCCTGTCACTACAGGAAGGGCCACAGACACCATTTGTAACAAGAAAGAGAATAGTGTGCTTCCACCGGGGATCGAACCCTCGATCTCCAGGTTCCTAGTCGGACGCTCTACCACTGAGCTAAAGGAAAATTCGCTCTAGCTCAAAGCTAGAAGGCGACCTTAATCCTATGTACAATTGAACCCTGCCACATAAATAAACTTTAACCTTAAAAGGGAATTGCATATCTTGGTAATTGTAAACGCTGCATAGATATTAACTTTAAAAAAATGTTCAGTGTTGCAAACTAAATATATTTGTCATTATATTAGAGCAATTAAAGGTTATTTATTTGATTTGAATTATTCTGTTAGAAATATATAACCATTCACAATTGTATAATTTACCACAGAATTAAGTCTGTGAATTTACTAAATTTTGACATGGACATCTGCTATGGACTTGTCTATGAAGCAGTGGATATTGATGACAGCACGTTTTTGTTGGGTTTGAAAGTTTGTATGATTTTGTTTCAATTTAACATTCTTATCAAAAACTCCTGTTTCATTGGTATGGACAAAAACAGATAATGGTTTACTCTGATTGACTCTAAAAATAACTTGTTAGGTGGAGGAAGTTGGTTCATATTCTTCTATCTTTGACCTATGGTAATCTTGCCTCAAAAGCCACTTAAAACTCTTCTCCAAACTTCAGCTAAAATGTATATAAGAATATGACATGCACAGTACAGGTGATAAAGAATTAATTGTAATTGGGGTGGTGGTGGGGTGAGATTGTCATAGGGGGTAAGAGATTGTTAATTAAGTTACTGCAACATTTAACCTACATACTTTTGCTTATTTTTTTTTCACTTTTGTTTTAAATGTGTGTATTGGAGTGGGGAAGAAAAGCTCTACGCTCTGTCAATATTAGACTCGCATTTAGTTTATGTGATTATTTTCTGGACTTGAGCAAGTCTAATTGTTCTTCTTGTGCAGGCCCTTAAAATGTTTCTCGCACTGTCCGAGTCTACATCAATATTGACGGCGTCATTAATATGTTCTTGAACATATATTTAATTTATGCAGTAATGAATATAAGAACCTTAAAAATACAATAGTCAAAACGTAAACAAATAACGACATTGCGTCCGTACGGTGATCCGGATGCGGTTGGGGAGCGGTCCGTGTATATTTAAGACGATCGCAGCGCAGCTTGTCGTCATAATGAGGAAACCTAACGTATTTCAACTGCTGGCTTACTCGTTTACTAGTTGACTAGCTAGCTATTTCTGAATTAAAACTTTGTTTCGAATTTCTGTTTTTACAAAAATGACGAAAGCTTCAGATCAACCGATAGAATGTACTGAGTATATAACATCACGTAAGTCTGGAATGGATTGAATACTACAAGCTAACACGAAATCGCGATCGGTAAAACTAGCATAGCATGAAATGAAAACTAGCATAGCATGGAATGAACACGCAATATATTTGTAAACGAGTGCAACAACACAAATGTACATAGCATGGAAAAAGACACTTATCAACTAAGGAATTAATACAAATGAACATAGAATTAATACAAATGAACATAGAATTAGATTCAAAACCAGAAGTAACTAATTCTATAACTTATCAACTAGGGAAATAATACAAATGTACATAGAATTAGATTCCAAACCAGAAGTAACTAATTCTATAAAAAATAATTATGGCGACTGATACCTTCCATAAAAACACAGATAAAAACACGGATAAAACGTGATTCGTTTCAGTATACAAGTATAACGGCCATACAAATATTCTAACTAGAATCTTAGCAATACAATTTTTCATAAAACGTCATTTAATGACCACAGGCATTGGCCTCGTCTGTTTATTGACCTCAACTGACAGGCTGGTCCGAGTTCATATCTGTGGTAACATCTATATTTACTTAAGTTTACTCAACTTAACGATTGAGAAATGAATATATAACCGTTACTGAAACGAAAAAGAAAACGCAAATTCAATCTAATTAAAATTATATCTTCACATCGCTCCCGTTTACTGATATGTCGCGTTGAAGATCTAACAACATCCCATAGAGGGTCGCGTCAGAGGTCAACTTGAATGCATTATCGTATTTATAACAAGCCAATCAAAACGCGACATACCTCTTTCTTTCAACCATTCAGAAAGCAGGACCTGTAGCATTTAATGCAGACACCTCGTAGCCCAAAATCCACTTTTTCGTCTGGTCCAGTGATAGTTTGAATATTGCGAAGCCTGTCATTGGTTAATTTTAGTTTCAGGTTGTTAAACTTTTTAACGACAACATCACCAGAAAAGGAAGTCCCTCTTATTTCAAAGCAAAATCCACAAATTGTACAAACGTTGTCTTGTAGATAGACACGGCGTGGTGTCATGGGCGCCGCCATTTTCGATGCTCATTTGACACCTCTCGGTCTTTTATCATAGCAAGTGTGTTCCGAAATCATTACATCATCACTTACAGAAATGCGTAAGCTCTCATCTGATTGGTTAATGCAAAGGTCGCCTGAACATGACCCTCTACGGGATGTTGTTAGATCTTCACCGCGACATATCAGTAAACGGGAGCGATGAGAAGATATAATTTTAATTAGATTGACGCAAATTAAAACTTAATGTTTAGAAAAATAAAATCTTCTAAGAATTATGTCTAAATTTCAGATGTATAACCGTTTATATTGAATATTGATGTTACCTGGTCGATCATGATTGACTTGAATCAAAGTTCAAATGGCAGCAGTTTTGAAACTTATCGAACAGCTATATAGCACCTCTAGTTCTTCGTTGCATCCAGAACGTTCAATCTTTGTATTTGAATTTCGATTTATTCTTGGAAAAGTGCTTTGGTTAACTGGAGAAGGGTATTTGGGTTGGTTGGGTTGGGTTGGGGGTAGGGAGAATCCTTGTACGCTTCAGTCTATTGTAACATGTGGCTGTTATCTTGCTGCAACGTTAGATTATGCTGCCAACAAAATGCACAACATGGGGAATATAAGGATCTCCTCCCGATAGCGTACGTACGGCCGTTAAATGATTCCCATGGACAATCACCAACGGTGTCTTTAAACCAATGGAGATATCCCCAAACCATAACCGAACCACCCCTAAATTGGTCATGCGTCAAAACAAAGGCGTCAGCAAAGCATTCGTCTCTACGTCGGTACACTAGTTGACGGCCATCAGCGCTGAAAATAATGTGAATCGAGATTAAACTGTAAAGAGCATGGACCTCCAACGTCTCATAGAAAATAATTAGATTAGATCTAAGTCCGTGGTGCCGTCATCCATTGCATACGACAATCAAAATATAATCAAAATGGTATGCCTATATTTTACCCGAATAAATATTCTTATTATTAATTCGACGTGCTCGACGTTGCGGTGTTGGTGGTAAACCAACGTACTTTCTCCGTGCACCCAAATCAGTCTCACGTAGTCTGTTTATCAATGATTGAGGATCAATCCGATGGTTAAGATTACCGGTCGTATTCCTTGCTGTTTCGGCAGCCGTTAACCTCCTGCTACGCAGGTGTGCCGGTCTTGGCGCATACGCGTAGCGACGTTACGCGTGGACTTCCTGATCGCGGCCGGTCATCGTCTTTTCCCGTACCGGCGTTTTGACGTAACGCTTAATGACTAATTATCGTTGATGTTACACTTGCTGACCCCTTTATAGTAAAACAACATTGTTGGGTAATGATACATATCCTAATGTTGTGTAACGTCCCGGATATGACGAAGGATCGGCTCTAGGGAACAACATTTTGGGGATGTCCGGACGGATGAGAGTCCGGCAACAGATAAGAATTAAATGAATACTGAATCATTTCAAACGATAAAGTTAACGTTGGCTGTACTAAGCCCTGGTAAATGTCAGGGTACAGAAGGCTGCGTCTCAGATACACATACCGGTATACGTAATATCTTCGGTCTACATACTTGCATACAACGGTTAGAATACCGTCGTGTTTAGTAAACAAGCATGGCGCTACATGAGCAAACAACGGTTTTATCATTAAACATTGATGCTTAAGTTGTACAAAAATGGTGCATGCAATGAGTTTGTGTATCCGGTTAAAATAAATTGGTACGTTTTATATTCAATTATTACTGAATGAATCATATTCAGCACCGTTTATGGGCATGATCACATGTACCTGAGAATTTGTTACAGCTATATTTCGACTAGATCAACTTTCAATGATGATATAAACGCCTATATATCATCATTGTGGGTGGCATTTTAACCGAAAGTGGATCTAAACCATATGTCCAAATATAATTTTAACAATGCTCAGGTCCCTGTGGTCATGACCGGCGTATTATCGTACTTTGAAGTCACCTAAATAAAAATGATGTAAATGGCGTTTTACAAACCAAATCAGTACCAATGAAAAAATAACTCTCTTGTATATTTACCGAAAAAGATTTACACAAGTATGTTTTGTTCGACAATGTTATGAATTTAAAAGTACATTATGCAAGTATTATGAAAATTGTATTGAAATCCAGTCGTGCCGTAAAAACTGTAAAGAATATGGGGAGGATTACATCGAGGAACATGCCAGTAGCAGTTTGTGATAATCGTTACTGTAAAAGGAATTATTGTTTGAAAAAAATATTTGCGATGATGGGTCTCCATGTTAGTGATAAATGGATACTGGTTTGAATGAAAAGGAACGCATTATTTTGTGCAGGCACCTGTATTTTGATATTTTAGCAGCACCGGATGTGCATACGGTTATCGTCCCACCTGGTTGATTTTAAACATTGCTTCGGCTTCTAGACAGGATGCACTTTTATTTCCCCGATTTTTATATAGCTATATGTATATTTAATTATATACAAAATACATAAAAAAAAATTCTTTTTCGTTTAAGTATATACATGTACATCCGAAGGAGTATATTGTAAGAGGCTGCGGTGTGGAACCCCCTACATTATCATGGATGTGGAACCCCCTACATTATCATGGATGTGGAACCCCCTACATTATCATGGATGTCAACTTTCATTCCTTAAGTTTGACAACATATTGGATAACCATAATTTACAATAAATTACAAATGATATATATACGTATATATTGTGAATTCAACAATCATTATCACTCCCACATCAGTATTGTGCATTCAACAATCATTAACGCTCTCACATCATCATCATCATCATCAACAACAACATGTAAGTTACATAACCCGTAATGACACAAACATATTCTAAATGCCAACAATACATACATAGACATTTATATACATTATATTGATATGTATGTTTTACGTCACTCGTGCCTTATTAACCTCAAATATATATCTAGCAAGTTTACGAAGATCGCTGATATTGTCAACACTTAGTAACTGTACAAGTTTATACATGGAAGGATTTCGCCAGTAATATGGTTTTAAGTATTTAACTCTCAGAATATGGTAATTTCTGCATATCAAAATAAAATGATATTAGTCTTCTTTATCTGAATTGCAGCTCAGTGTCTGTTCTCTCGTTGTGTTATTGTATCTACCAGTCTCAATAGCTAAATTATGTGCAGAAAGACGAAGTTTAGATAAACAGATTCGGTATTTCATAGGAATATACTTTGTCAAATAGTATTGAAGAATATGATGATTTGCTAAGTGCTTATATAAAATACATTTAGGTGAGGCTTCTAATAGCCCTCTCAGATATTGTTGACTTTGATCAAATATTCTTTGCTTTATCATATACAAAATACTTTTATGGTTTTATGAATAGTAATTTGTCCATACATCTGCGAACCCGAGAGAAAAAAAGACAATGTTTGACATAATTAACCCAGTTAAAGCAATTGCCTGTATTGCTATTACTTAAAAAGGAATACGCAGTTTGCAAAATACAATTTTTCGAATCCATTAGTTTTAACCAATATTTTATCATTCTGAATTTTCTTATATATTCCAAAGGATATCGACCTTATTCTAAATACACCATTGCATTGCAAGTCGACTTCTAAACTTTTAAAATCTTCTTATATACATGTAAGTTTAAGTGTAACCTCTCAATATCCGTACCTTTTGTAGATCCCCAAACTTCACATGCATAATGCAATATACTGCAAACATACGTGTCAAATAAATGCAATAACGTTGTACAGTTTAGGCTCAAGTTAGAAGGGCATGCATGGCCTTTCGTCCTTGGTCAAATAACAGTGGTTAAGAACTATATGAGGCACAGATCTATTAAAAGATATGTGAATACGCCCGTGTTTGTTCGTCGTTGATGTTTTATATTGTGGACAGAATAGACTATACCTGAAATCGTTTTGCTTTTTCCCGTCCGTTATAAAATACTTGAGACCATATATTACATTTACAAATTGAGATGTATCTATGAACCTGATAATGTTTCTGTATTGTATATATATCCATAAACACTGCCATAGAAAGCAAATTGCTTTGTACAAAACCTGCAATATAATAATATTTTTTGATATCATTTATACTGCTTAAGAACCGCATGTGATTATTAAGACCAATTGATTTTACGAATGTTGCCGACTTTTCGTATTTCCTTATAGTTAATCCCCTACATATCTATTAGCAGGGTATCTATTGAAAGTAAAAAAATAAATTAAAAAAAATACAGAAATATTTTGCTAAATTTGGAAGCGCTCTGACTGTGACGTGAACGCACTTTTCACTGTTAAGCTAACTTGAGATTTCGTTGGTTTTTTTTAAACTTGGCTTAAAAATGTTAATTCAAGAGGCTTTGTGGTGCCATGTGGTGGCTTTTGGGAACAGTATTTGAGAGTTATTTTTTTCTTTATTAAGGTTTGTATATCGTATTTGTTTCAGAATTTCTGAAAGAAAAAAAGAAGGAGAACTGTTACTAGTATCGCAGAAAATGTAATATATATATAATATAAAATTCCTAATGATAACAGCGATCCCCAGTACCCTGTATTCAGTACACTCTGAATACGTAATGCCAATTTGGTTGGTAGACAATGGTAGTCGTTATCTATTCCGTCTTTGCGTATTGCAGAGTTATCTTCTCTTGTGAGCAGGTATTGATTGTTACGTCATTGGTTTGTGAGAGTAACATCATCAATTTTTGAGAAAACGACGTAATTTTCTCACATAAACCAATGACGTAACAATTAATACCTGCTCACAAGAGAAGACAACTCTGCAATACGCAAAGACGGAATAGACTAATATAATAATTAAAAATAACCGTTTTGAAAACTCCTTAAAACCAATTCATACATATAAATCACTATTTCGAACCACACACAATAAATAGAAGTGAAAAAATGCACTTGAGATTTTTTGATACTAGTATGCAGCTTCGCGACTGCTGGCAAATATTGAATGATATGATACGAACGAAATGTAATGAAAAACTACATATTACAAGACAATGAAGATACACTCATTAATTTTATCCGTGTATGACAATTTTACGAAAATGTTTAAATCAGATATTTATCCCAAAGTATTACACAGGTATGCTGTATGTACATCAAAGACGTATACATTAGCATATACGTCTCTGATATACACATATATAGTATAATTTATCAAAGTACATATCGGAGTTAATTGAATTACGTTAAGAAAGATTTATGAATGTATAGCCACGGACTTAGAAAAAGCTATTTATTTTAATAAATATGAAATGTTTCAGCAAAAAACATTTATGGAACTCCCAATCATATTTTCTGTCCTATACTGCTGCAAAGTTTTACTTTTTACACAATCAACGTATTAAAATACGTTTAATATGTACATTGTTTATTATTTATATATATATTACATGTTTCTAAACTGATACATGTATCTTATTGAAGACATTCACTGTTGAATTTATTGTTGGTATCGCCTAATCACATCACATTAAAACCTATCAATGCACTGAAACTAGATCCGCCTTTCATTGAAAGTGAATAATTCACCTGACACGCGGCACTATTATGAAATAGTCGCCCAATAGCCCATTCAGCTTGCGTGTTCACGGGCGGGATCACTGATAATTATAACGCCTAATTATAAACCAAAAATCGCAAGCGGAGTGATCTGTGTAGTTCTCTCGAACTTTTATATTATACCCAGACATGTCATTATCCCTTCTACGTATGTCAAATGTGGAACAGTTATAATATAAGGCACATTGAGGTTCCCGAACGAGTGATGGTTGGTTATCATGTTTATCTAACTCGAGTTAGTTAGTTAATTTTCAAATTGTATAAAGACACCAGGTTTACCGAGTGTCTTTTACAATTTGAAAATTAACTAGCGAGAGTTTGATAAACATTATAACCTACCATCACGAGTTTGGGGTCCATTTTCTCTCATAACGTTCATATTTTATCTGAAAAGCCATATATTTCCCTTGAACATACACTATGTCGGCTTCCGATTGGGGGAAACAATTGCTGTGAATCATGACGCCACAATGGAAGATGACGTCGCAAAGCATTGTTACGTGACGTCATAAGTGAAAAATTGACCAATAAAATCACGTCCAGGGTTTTACCCACTAGTGGGTAACCAAAAATGCTTACCAACTCCTATATATATATAAGGTTATTTACATGTACTTAATTGCATTTTTGTTTATATATGCAATCAGTTCTTTCATAAGCACATGTATGTATGACATATAATGAATATCTGTAAAGAAGAAATAAAACACCTGTCTGTCTGTCTTTTGTTTACTTTGATAGAGCAACAACTTGATAAATATGTTTAGAATTGTCATAGAGTCAGAGTTTCGGTCCCTTGTACCTGATAGTGGAAATTTGACCCGGACCCGGAAAATATCAGATACTGCCAATGACATAAACCTCGCTATTGACAGTATATTTTTTTCTCCTGGTATTAACTTATATCCTTATAAGATTGTATAATGAACCATTATTAACTTCATTTGCTCACTGAAAATATGTTTCATTTCTACAAAAATGCATTAAAGTCCGATATTTTTTAATAACATTTGAATCGATTAAGTTAGTGAGTAAAGATTTATTTTTAATCTTTCATCACACATACTAAAAACATTTCTTCTTTTATTTACATATCTCTGGAAAGTTTGTTTGCGCCATAGACATTTAGACACGGTTCATATTTAAACTTTACTTGTAGACTTATATACTAAATACATATCTTGAAATACGGAGATGCTGACTTTTTTTAGGTTAGTAGATTTTTTAAGTAGAAAATTGCATGTTTCGAGCATTTTAATTATCAGTTCTATGAAAGATTAGTGACTCTTTAATTTGCATAGGATGGGAAAAAACTGGGGTTTATAATTCCTTTCGTGATTCCTGGTGATACCATATCCGATTTATTATGTTTTGCAGTCAATGAGCACAATGGATTACAACACCTTCATGTTCATTTGGATTACACATTGTGTCATCTCGTGACGGTGATGGTGAGTGCAATATATTACATAACCAAATTAAATATTTGTTTAGTATGATTATGTCACAATTGAATTATAACACAATTAAAATAACCTCTTGTGCCGAGCTTTAAAACTTTGGCGCGGTGCCTCTCAAGAGTTACTCCCCTTCAATTGCATATAGTGCAAAAGCCTGCATAATGTCCAGACTTTGCACTGTACCGTACGACCGACTTAAAATGTTGCATGTAGTAATTTAATTATTAAACAAAATCTTTTAGCGTATTCGTTGGCACGTAAGAACCTCCCTGGTTATTCCTGAGACATTCATTCCTCCCTGGACATGCGCTAAAACTACGAAACAATAATTCATGAAGGTTATTCTCACAGCATTCCTTTTCAATTGGTTTTGAAACTATTGAATTTGTCTAGAAATTTTAAATCGTTAGGATGAGCCAATCGATTCAAACACATGCGAGCTAAAATTTCAATATCACTAGTCAGTGCTCCTGTCAGAAAAACAGCGGTGGTAGTGTACTTACTCGTGCTATGATACATATAGAACGGGTCCGAAAAGTGTGACTTATTCTATCTATAGATGAACAGAGATCAACTCCTCCACATTTCAAGGTAAATAGCCGTTTTATAATTTCCATGTGTGATATGTATTTAATATTTAAGAAAGCAAACCTATGCAGGCAATGCTCGTTTCATTGTTGGGTAATGCTGTTGTTGATAAAACAATAACAGCCATGATCGTAGTACAGTGAATTACGGGGTCGTGTGATACAGTAAGGAAACTCGACTCAGTTGAAGCCTGGTTTTACGTGATATCTGAAATGTAATGTGTTGTATTGTGGTGTTTCTTATTAAATTGTTTGGGTTATGAATTTATTGTATTGTATTGTATTTTACTGTAAAATGGTTCTGATGACGGTAGGCAACCACACAGCGATTTCACTCACTATGTACTTTGTAGGTGTATGACATATTTTCTGATACATCTTTGCGACTATGGGGGCAGTTTGGGGGACTTATGTAATGGTCCCCCATTACAATTACTACTTGCTGTAACTGAGTCTATATGTACTAATTTTATCGTGAAAATACTCAATAGCCAAGATGCATTGTTTCTTTACAGAGACAAGATGATGACGATCAAGACATCGTGCCAAATAGCATGGATGGCTTCATTCCTAATATTGGCCACCTGTCAGCCTCCTCCGATAGTCAGCACTCCCTCTGGTCCCATCAAGGGCGTTATCGTCCCAACTCTTGGACAAGATATGGTGCAGTTTCGGAACATTCCCTATGCTAAACCTCCCGTTGGGAACCTCCGATTTGAAAAGACTGTCCCTGTTGAACCATGGGCAGATACTTTAGACGGCACATTTTTCGGTCCATCATGCATTCAAGACACCCAATATTGGTTTTGGGAAAAGGCGGAAAACAATATTACTACAGAAGACTGTCTGCAACTTAACGTGCATGTACCAGGAGCAGTATCAACAACGGAGAAAAAGCCAGTAATGTTTTGGATTCATGGTGGTAGTTTTCAAATAGGAAACTCCTGGTTCCTTGATCCGTCATTCTTAGTACTCAAAGATGTCATAGTGGTGACCATTAACTACCGTCTCGGAGTATTCGGGTTCCTTAGTACGGGAGATTCTGCCTTACCGGGTAACTATGGACTGTGGGACATGATCGAAGCTCTCAAATGGGTAAATAAAAATATAGCATCATTTGGCGGCGATCCTGAGTCTGTTACTATTTTCGGTGAATCGGCAGGAGGTTTTGCTGTATCCTACCTAGCAGTTATTCCAAGTAATGAAGGGTTATTCAAACGTATTATTCCACAAAGTGGAACTGCAATAGGCGAATTGTGGAAAGTAAGGAATCCATTTAGAGTTGCTAAGAAAGTTGGAAGCCATGTTGGTTGCATCACGAAGAATGACTCGATAATTAACAAGGATGCTCTTGTAGCATGTTTGAAAGAAAAGTCTTCAGACGATTTATTCAAAGCTCAGAGCGACCCCAGTACATTTAACTTTGGTGGAATATCCGTAGCTCCTGTGCTTTGGCCAAATGTGGACGGAGAATTGCTCCGTAGGAATCCGTACGAAAGCTTGGAGGACTTGACCTCAAAAGAATCGATTTTCTTTCGGTCTCTTGATGTGATGACAGGAACAACGGATAACGAAGGTTCCGTTTTTCCATATATAGCGATGCCGTTACAAGAATCCAAGAACTTTAATTTGTCTGACGGTGTTCCTACTGCTGTCTTGTGTGATGATTTAGCCCCACTATTTGCCAGAGATGCATTTAACGATGAAACCGTCGTGCCGGAAATGCTCTGTAAAGGTTATGGAGAGGATAACATGGAGGAACAAGCCAGAAGCGCGAGCAATTTATATGCTGATACTGCGTTTATTGCTCCAACAGTGCAATTTCTTGGTTTCCATTCGAGGGGAAAAGCGATTTCTAACGCTTACCAGTATCTGTTTACGAAAGCCATTTCGTTTCACTTTTTAGTTCCAAGTTTTCCCTGGAGTAGGGGTTCTGCACATGGAGTGGACATGCTCTACCTGTTTGGTCCAGGAACAATGAACCAGTTCGACGACTCCTTATCCAGTCCTGAAGGACGAGAGATAACCGAAATTCTCACCAGATATTGGACAAACTTTGCCAAAACAGGGTAGGTCATTTGTATTTTTTCTGTTGTATTTAAATGTCTGATTTGTTATATTGTTATATGTGTAACAGGAAAGAGAATAGTGTGCTTCTACCGGGGATCGAACCTTCGATCTCCAGGTTCCTAGTCGGACGCTCTACCACTGAGGTAAAGGGGAATTCCTTCTAGCTCGAAGCTAGTAGGCGACCTTAATCCTATGAGCAATTAAAGTCTACCACATATGTATCAAACTGGGGTCACACATTATTAAACGGTAACATATTGTACATAATATACAATTGTGTATGAGTGTATTGTATTTGGTCATCTTGGGGTACATTTACGAATATTTACACTCTGCATTGACATTTATTCAATAACATGCAAACTTGAAGAACGTGACAATTTTTTATGACGTCGACAACACTACATGTGAGCGGAGTTATGCAAATTTTCTGCAAACAAGACACAATTGTGTGACGTAATCAACAGTACACATGGGCGGAGCTAATCAAAGATGCAGATTAAGGCTGTTACTTGCATTGAACCGACCACAAGTTATTATATATTTTAATACGAAATTCGTTTCCACTGATCAGAGTAAAGAATGAAATAGTTATGAAGCATTCACATTACTATACTGTAAATGTAAGGAATAGTTTTCTATTTTCGGCATCTGTGATAAATTTACTCCTGCTTCACTGGAGTTATCGCCTTATAACCTGATCTCCATCTGTGATATATTTCCTCCTGCTTCACTGGAGTTATCGCCTTATAACCTGATCTCCATCTGTGATAAATTTACTCGTGCTTCACTGGAGTTATCGCCTTATCACCTGATCTCCATCTGTGATATATTTACTCCTGCTTCACTGGAGTTATCGCCTTATAACCTGATCTCCATCTGTGATAAATTTACTCCTGCTTCACTGGAGTAATCGCCTTATAACCTGATCTCCATCTGTGATAAATTTACTCGTGCTTAACTGGAGTTATCGCCTTATAACATGATCTCTATCTGTGATAAATTTACTCCTGCTTCATTGGAGTTATCGCCTTATAACCTGGTGACTCGACTGTAAATCAGCTTTTATCTATGTATCACATAATGGTTAGTAATTTAGATAGGGGTAAAGAAGTGCGATTTGTATTTTGTGATGTGAGCAAAGCTATCGATCGAGTATGGCAGGATGGTCTTATATTCAAACTAGAGTCATATGGAATAAAAGGAAATTGTTATCTTGGTTCAAAGACTATTTATTTGAAAGAAAACAGAGAGTGTTTACAGAGGGCCACTATTCAAATTTTACTAATGTTAATTTTACTAATGTTAATGCTGGAGTTCCTCAGGGATCAATTCTTGGGCCTTTTTTTATTCTTACTGTACATTAATGATATAACAGATCAAGTTAATAATAATATTAAATTATTTGCTGATGATACTTCCTTATACATAATTATTGATAATAATCCAATACAAGCAGCAGAAAGTCTAACAAATGATCTTCAGAATATAAGTACATGGGCAGAAAAGTAGGACTTGAAATTTAATGCTGCAAAAACTGAAACTGTTATTTTTACTAGGAAAAAAGAACCAAATCACCCACCTATTTCTTTCTTGAATGAACCACTAACTAACAATAGATTTCACAATCATCTTGGTCTTACTTTCACTGAAGATGGTAAATGGGCTGAACACATACAAAAAGCATATGATAAGGCATATACAAGAATACACATTCTTAGAAGTCTAAATAATTCTGTAAATAAAAAATCACTTATTATAATGTATACCTCTTATATCAGGCCAATCTTAGAATATGCAAGTGTAGTATGGGACATTGTACAGAACAGGAAAACACACTTCTCGAATCAGTCCAATTAGATGCAGCCAGGATAATTACAGGATTACGTCGAGGAACGTCTCACGTGAAACTTTATGAAGAATAAGAATGGGAAACATTATCTGAAAGAAGAAATAAACAAAAATAATTTTAATGTATAGAATTCTGCATAATGACTCCCCATCTTACTTATTGAATATCATAGATCCATTTATTAATGATATTTCAAGTAAAAGATATGAGTTAAGGGGAAATAGAATTTTTAATCCGCCTCTCTGTCGAACAGATCATTAGTTGAACAGTTATTTATCTACTATTACGAACTCCCAGTCCCTATCTCAGTTTAAAAAACACATAAAAGAAATTAACAAACCTCATAATGATGTAACCCTCATATCTAAATATTCAGGATGCAGAAAAAATAATATTATTTTATGCCAACTACGAAATAATGCCAGTAACTTGAACTTTGACCTTTATGATGATCACTTGTATGAATAACCTACTTGTGATTGCAGACAGGATCAAGAAACCCCCGGGTACCACTACTTTTTTGAATGTCAAAATTTCAATAACCAAAGACATGTGCTGATGAACTCCTTACCGAATGATGATCATATGCATAACAATATAATGTCTTACTCAATGGTTGTTCACAATGTAGTGATGATGTTAATGCTACTATGCTTGAAAAAGTATCAGTCTTAACACTGATACAAAGAGATTCTTTAACCACCATTAGTTGGTACTGTACTGTGCATAACAAAATTCATCATGCTTGTAAGTCTTTCTATAAAAAATAATTCTTACTTTATAAATTTGTAAACTTAATTGATGAATGTAGGTGGTTGGATGATGATGAAAAAAATGATGACTTCTGCTGAAAATATTTAACTATATACATTGTATTACCAAAAATCTCCTAGTTTTGCATGGCTAGGATCCAAGGTCTGCTGGGGTGAATGACCTAAGCCAGTGTATGGCTAAGGTTTTTGTATGGTCAGAATTCCTAGTAGCTTGTGGATCTCTTGCTGTCTAATATTGGGGGGAATCCTTGGTCTCAATAAATGAGGCTTATTTTTTATTTTATTTAATTAGATTTTTTTCTGTGGGAGTTACTCCCCTTGCATCACTTTTCTGTGACTACTTCATGTAACATTTCTCTATCTTTCCTTCTCTCTCTATATATATAGTTTATATTTGTTTGTAATTCAAGCTAGGAGAGGACATATATAGGCATAGCGCTTTGCAAAGTTAGATAAACATGATAACCAACTATCAATCGCTGGGGAACCTCTATTTCCACAATTAACCTGTTTTATCTTTAAACAGACATATTTTTCTATTATTTCAGAAATCCAAATAGCGAGGACCTTGTGGAATGGAAGTCGTACAATCCAAGTGGACGCTACTACATGAATTTAAATTTGAAACCTTTTATGGATCAGGATGTTTACGCAAAGCGGATGAAGTTGCTAATTGAGGATATTCCTAAAAAGCTCAAGCATAGTGCTAAAACGGAATTGTAGATAATACAGATTAGTACTTTTGAGCATTTTAAAGTATAGAAATAAACGAATTAAATCAACTGTTTGTGTATTTGACAGCAATGTTGTGCTTGTTAAAGTGTGGGCGTGAATTATCCATCATATTGCTTCATATAGCTGGTCACTTTACGTGTAAACATGTGTTATCAACTTATCAATCCTTTGAACATATGCTTAAATGCAATAATTAAAAGTTTAGAAATGTCTAATCCTTAGCTCAGAATAACGTGTTTTTTTAAAGTGAACGATTTACTTCTCGTGTGTTATAAAGTTCCCTTTGTTATATTATTTTATTAACTTTGTTTTCATTTGTCTTGTGTTTTGAAGTTGTAAATAAATCATAGGTATAGGGGAAGAACAACTTTTCAAATTTGTTCATCTTATTTAATTTCAAAATTGTTTCAGGAGACGTTTTTGTTAGAAATATATTTGTTTGCTGCAGCAACCCGTATTGAACACGAAAGGCATTGAACATAGGATAACAAATATAACTTACTCCAAAAACTCATATTCCATAATCAGCTCCCTTTCGAATTATTCCTCTGCAGAAGTAGTCTAGTCTACTAGTATATACAATGTACGTTTATATCTGAAGCTTTCGTTTGTTTTAAATATGTAATCATCAGCAGGAACAATGAAACCAGTTTGAACAAACTAGCCGGAATGATGGCTTGTTTTCAAACCGTTTAAGCAGTTTAATGTAACTGTGAAATACTTACTGAAGGTTCTCGGTTGCGTATGATAGCCGCACCTAAAAAAAATGTTCCTCATCTTCTAGAACAAGACATTTTTCTTATTCTACCACATGCTAATCCCTCTTCCAGCATTTCAACATTAATCTATGTTTCTGAAATTAGGAATTAGAAAATTGAAATTAAAACACAGAAACAACCGGATAATTCCTATTCGATGATTTCAGTATAATGCAATGCAGGTAAATTGAACCGTATGACAAATATAACCAAAATGGGTCATAATTCAGGTCGTTAATGCTAGTCTCTACAGGTTAACAGGATCAACGACTCGCTGATTTAATATAGGGCACCGAATTTATCACTCGTTACGAAATCTCCTTGTCTTTTTGTTGCCATTATGTTTATATGTTGTACAAGTATGACAGCCGAAAAAACATGGTACAGAAATGCATGTAACCCCTGGATTGTTTGAAGATCACATTATATACGTGAACAAACAAATACTTTACAAAAAGAAAGGTTCAAAGACTATATATGTCTTCAGATTCACTTCGTCAAAAAAGGATAAATAGAATCGTATGTATGTATATCATTTGTACAAATAAACTGTGTCTATAATACAAAATGTAGTAATTTGTATTTAACGTTGTATACATAGTCAACAACACACATAAGCTTTGAGCTTTGATTACGACGCCGCTGAGAAAACAGATGGTGTTTTTCGTGGTGGAGGAAAACCCACGGGGGAAAAACACCATACCAACTAACCCTATCGGACATCACTCTCTTTTTCCGCCATCGCTTGGATCGAACCGAAGTTCTTGAGAGAGTGAATGGTCTGAAGCTCACGCTTGATTGCTCGCAGAAGAAACGATCACGGCTACCGAGACACCCCTAGTGTCTATTATTGTATCCCATGGCATGTACGTATGAGGAGACTTGTATCGGGGTTTATATTTGCGTCTTTTGTTTATTGGCATTGTAGAAACCAGAACTGAACTGTTGATCTTCTCCATCCCTTGCTATGGACCAACTACAACACCCTGATGCATTAAATTGTCTCTCACTTTTTATTATTTCATACGGTATTTTATCATAACCTCCCTTGGATCTCATAAAGAACAACCGATAAGGTATTGCCCGATAGTGCGGAAAAGCTGTGGCCAAAAACCCGTAGCGAACACGAAGTTTGATGACTAATCAAAGGTCATTGAAAACCATAGTTTGGTTGCTATGAAAACGGCCAGAAGTCGGCAAGAATTGGGAGTCGCATCACTTAGGTTTAACTTACAAGCCAATTGTAAATAAGGTTAAGGGGGACCCTCTGTTTACTTACTAGACTGCTGTCAGGACAAAGGGGTTACAGGAGGTCAAAATGTCAGGATGGCTGATCAAAGAAATAAGACGAAAGATCCCTGCCCTTTCTGTACCCATAACGTACAATCAAAGGAGAGGTTCTGTGATAAGACTGTCTAGATCCCATGTGTCCATTCAGGGGTCCATAATACCTTCTAAACTATATGTACGTTCTGCTGAAATGTATAAACCTAATAAGAATCAAATGAAAGACAGACACACTTAGTCTATATGCTGTACAATGTTGAACATTATAATATATTTCTTTATTTTATTCTTTAAAGCTGCTGGTATTATCAAGCTTAATGCAAAAATACGATTTAGAAGTGCAGTACTGTTGAAGTACGTGTACCGAGTAGTGATTTGTGGATGTGAACATATAGGACAGGTTAAAATTGAAGACGTTCTCATCGGCCTTTTTGAAGCAGGATATAGTTCGACAGCACACTCGAAAAAGGAACACACACAACATATCTGATACAACAGCGATTTCAATGATAATAAAACTAATACTTAATTTATTTAAAAATAATAACAAACCAAACAAAACAACATCAAGTTGAAGCATCATGAAGTTTTAAGGTAAGAAGTATTTATATGCAACAATATATCAGCACCAACTTAATAAAAAAAAAAAAAAAAATAACTGATATGACATAATGCACATTATTTCGTTATGTTGTATGTGCAAATACACAGGGTGGTAAAATGGTCACTTCCACATTGCTATAACATTGTAGGCTATAGTGTATCGTTGTTTTGTCAATAGTTTTTGTTGATATTGCGAAATCACCTAGACTACTCGACCTGTACCCCATGCAGTGGTATCAGGCGATAGGCCGTTGCATACACCGAACGCTCAGCAAATATGTTTTTTCAATTCAATTCAAGCTTATTCCGGGGGCCTTACGACCCGTAGTCATACATAAATATAATACATAATATTACATACACATTTGGAGAGTGATCTCTCATGACATGCATACAGAACACAGAAAGTAACATATATACATGTCTGTATACGATACACAAACAACATACTGACAGAGACGAGAGGTAACTCCGCGGCAATGTTATCTTGATTGCGATTACATAAATGCCGAGTCAATCTACCAATTATTACTAAGTTTAATGAATATACATTAATAGCAATAATACTTGTATAATACAGACCGACAGACACACACAGACAGACAGACACACACACACAAACACACACAGAAGTATAAGTAATAATTGTTTTTCAGTATAGGCATGCTTTTCTTTGCATTCGAAATGATACATGAAATACATATGAAAGGTGTTTAACGATAACATTCGCTTTTAGTCAAAGTATGTTTTTCTTTACTTAACGGCAGAATGCTAAGGTATACATGGTTACCTATTGCATACGTATTTGGAGAGTGATCTCGCATGACAAGCATACCGAACACAGAGAGTAACATAAAAATGTATGTATAAAATACATCATAAACATAATAGTACAAGAAAAAATAACTTAAGTTAAATTTAACTTAACAGACACATACTGACAGAGATGCGCCAATGTTACCTTGAATGGGATTACATTAGTGCTGAGTCAATCTACCACTTATGTACCACTTATTGATTAAGTTTAATATTAAATATATGTTGTACAACATCAGCAATCATACTTCTATTATACAGACAGACAGAAGTAAACGTAATAATTCGTTTTCATCGATGACATGCTTTTCTTAGAATTCGAAATATACCTGAAATACATATGTGAGGTATATAACGATAATATTCACTTTTAGCCAAAGAGCGTTTTTCTTTTCTTAAAGGCAAAATGAATATATTTTCCAAGATTATTTAGTTCCTTAACATTATTTATACTTAACAGTTGCACAAGTTTGAAACGCTAGGAGATTTATAATAATACCTTTAAATATACGTTAGTCTAATTTCTATATAAAATGGACATTGCAGTATAAAATGGAACTCATCTTCAATTTCAAAACTTTGTCAACATTCACATATTCTGCGTCTCCTATCAATGTTGTGATAGCGGCCATTTTCAATTTTTAACTGGTGTGATGACAATCTAATATTGGCTATAGATTTTTTATGTATATTATCAATAGGTTTCAGTAAATAATATTGCATGCAAAAATGATCAATTAGATGTTTATATAGGTCACCTCTGGCAGCATTTATAATTCTTGCTCTCATTTCCTGGGTGTAACAATCTTTAAATCGTTGCTCTATTACTTTGTACATATTACCATTTATAGTATCACTAGTCCAAAAGTAAGATTAACCAAGTTTATCTAGTTCTTGTTTAATATTGTTTATCCAATCATCATTCATTATTAATCGCTCTTCTAAACATGTGGCCAATATAGAATTTTTGGTTTGGATTCTTTTAATTTTAACCAGTATTTTATAACTTTTAACTTTCTATTTATGTAACGTGACTGTCTACCAAGCTCGTAATATACAAAATCAGTACCTGTACTTTTTTTGACACCAAGCAATCGTTTACAAAACCCAGAATTGAGCTTTTCTATCTCTGGTGCTTTATGAAAGCCCCATATCTCGCTTCCATACTCGAGTATGCTGTTGACATATGTATCAAACACTGAACATTTTGTACTAATATTGAAATTATTTTTCTTCAATTTACTAATAATTGCAAATAAAGCTTTTCTTCCCTGGTTAGCAATCTGTTTCTGAGTAACATTGAACTTTCCGTTAAAATTCATCAACATTCCCAAATAATTAAATTCATTAACTATATCGACTTCCTACTTGTGATAGGTCCATTTTTCAGCATCTCTTATGTTCCCCCCATTTCGAAAGATAACAATCTTGGTTTTGGAGATATTGAGTTTTGACTTCCATTCTAGGTTATATACATATAATGAATCTAAAAGTTTCTGCAATGCTTCTGGTGTCTCCGCAATCAATACAGTGTCATCGGCATACAAAAGTAAAAACAAGTTTAAGAGACCTATTTCAATAGATGGACAATTTTCAGTGATAAATTTCATTTCGCAATCATTTACATAGAGGCTGTATAGAATCGGTGACAGAATTTCTCCCTGGAACAAACCGATTTTGTTTGGGTAGTATTCTGATAACAAACCATTAAACTTTATACATGATTTTACATTTTTATATAGCGGTTGAATAATTTTCAACATTTTCCCTTTGATTCCATGTTTTATGAGTTTAGACCGCAAACAACTTCTTTCAATCAAATCGAATGCTTTTGTGTAATCTATAAAGCAACAGTATAGTCTCTTTTTCGCTTTTAATGTTTTATTAATTAAGGTTTGTAATGCGAAAATGGCATCTACCGTCGAAAAACCATGACTAATTGCCAATCGCTGGTCACATTCTGTAAAACAAATATTAAGTCTAAGCAGATTTTATTGCATATTACAACAATAGTATTAGGCGCAAGTTATCACAACTTATTTATACCTTTTCCCGATTGAATTACAAAACAATGCATGATAACGCAATAGTCTAGCCGAAAATATAATTGACACATTTAATAAAATTAAAAGTTGAAGTGCTTGAAAGTAGGAGGTAAAATATTTTAGTAGATGGTTTTAGTATAGTCATATACACATATATAGATAATAATTTACAATTTGAACACATATTGCAAATTCATTCAATATTTGTTAATGTATTAGGGAAAGGGGTGGGAGGAGAGGGAGAGCTTACAGTGTTTAGTGGATTTTTGCATTGCCACACATCTATTGACCATGTTCCTGTTTGTTACCAGCAAATATTATAATGGTCAAGCTGATAACCATTAAATATGCATGAATTTATGATAATCAAATCAAAGTATACAGTAAAAGACATACATTCCATACACGAGACATGGGTTTTATACAAGGGACCTGGATTCCATACACGAGACATGGGTTTTATACAAGCGACCTGGATTCCATACACGGGACATGGGTTTTATACAAGGGACCTGGATTCCATACACGGGACATGGGTTTTATACAAGGGACCTGGATTCCATACACGGGACATGGGTTTTATACAAGGGACCTGGATTCCATACACGGGACATGGGTTTTATACAAGGGACCTGGATTCCATACACGGGACATGGGTTTTATACAAGGGACCTGGATTCCATACACGGGACATGGGTTTTATACAAGGGACCTGGATTCCATACACGGGACATGGGTTTTATACAAGGGACCTGGATTCCATACACGGGACATGGGTTTTATACAAGGGACCTGGATTCCATACACGGGACATGGGTTTTATACAAGGGACCTGGATTCCATACACGGGACATGGGTTTTATACAAGGGACCTGGATTCCATACACGGGACATGGGTTTTATACAAGGGACCTGGATTCCATACACGGGACATGGGTTTTATACAAGGGACCTGGATTCCATACACGGGACATGGGTTTTATACAAGGGACCTGGATTCCATACACGGGACATGGGTTTTATACAAGGGACCTGGATTCCATACACGGGACATGGGTTTTATACAAGGGACCTGGATTCCATACACGGGACATGGGTTTTATACAAGGGACCTGGATTCCATACACGGGACATGGGTTTTATACAAGGGACCTGGATTCCATACACGGGACATGGGTTTTATACAAGGGACCTGGATTCCATACACGGGACATGGGTTTTATACAAGGGACCTGGATTCCATACACGGGACATGGGTTTTATACAAGGGACCTGGATTCCATACACGGGACATGGGTTTTATACAAGGGACCTGGATTCCATACACGGGACATGGGTTTTATACAAGGGACCTGGATTCCATACACGGGACATGGGTTTTATACAAGGGACCTGGATTCCATACACGGGACATGGGTTTTATACAAGGGACCTGGATTCCATACACGGGACATGGGTTTTATACAAGGGACCTGGATTCCATACACGGGACATGGGTTTTATACAAGGGACCTGGATTCCATACACGGGACATGGGTTTTATACAAGGGACCTGGATTCCATACACGGGACATGGGTTTTATACAAGGGACCTGGATTCCATACACGGGACATGGGTTTTATACAAGGGACCTGGATTCCATACACGGGACATGGGTTTTATACAAGGGACCTGGATTCCATACACGGGACATGGGTTTTATACAAGGGACCTGGATTCCATACACGGGACATGGGTTTTATACAAGGGACCTGGATTCCATACACGGGACATGGGTTTTATACAAGGGACCTGGATTCCATACACGGGACATGGGTTTTATACAAGGGACCTGGATTCCATACACGGGACATGGGTTTTATACAAGGGACCTGGATTCCATACACGGGACATGGGTTTTATACAAGGGACCTGGATTCCATACACGGGACATGGGTTTTATACAAGGGACCTGGATTCCATACACGGGACATGGGTTTTATACAAGGGACCTGGATTCCATACACGGGACATGGGTTTTATACAAGGGACCTGGATTCCATACACGGGACATGGGTTTTATACAAGGGACCTGGATTCCATACACGGGACATGGGTTTTATACAAGGGACCTGGATTCCATACACGGGACATGGGTTTTATACAAGGGACCTGGATTCCATACACGGGACATGGGTTTTATACAAGGGACCTGGATTCCATACACGGGACATGGGTTTTATACAAGGGACCTGGATTCCATACACGGGACATGGGTTTTATACAAGGGACCTGGATTCCATACACGGGACATGGGTTTTATACAAGGGACCTGGATTCCATACACGGGACATGGGTTTTATACAAGGGACCTGGATTCCATACACGGGACATGGGTTTTATACAAGGGACCTGGATTCCATACACGGGACATGGGTTTTATACAAGGGACCTGGATTCCATACACGGGACATGGGTTTTATACAAGGGACCTGGATTCCATACACGGGACATGGGTTTTATACAAGGGACCTGGATTCCATACACGGGACATGGGTTTTATACAAGGGACCTGGATTCCATACACGGGACATGGGTTTTATACAAGGGACCTGGATTCCATACACGGGACATGGGTTTTATACAAGGGACCTGGATTCCATACACGGGACATGGGTTTTATACAAGGGACCTGGATTCCATACACGGGACATGGGTTTTATACAAGGGACCTGGATTCCATACACGGGACATGGGTTTTATACAAGGGACCTGGATTCCATACACGGGACATGGGTTTTATACAAGGGACCTGGATTCCATACACGGGACATGGGTTTTATACAAGGGACCTGGATTCCATACACGGGACATGGGTTTTATACAAGGGACCTGGATTCCATACACGGGACATGGGTTTTATACAAGGGACCTGGATTCCATACACGGGACATGGGTTTTATACAAGGGACCTGGATTCCATACACGGGACATGGGTTTTATACAAGGGACCTGGATTCCATACACGGGACATGGGTTTTATACAAGGGACCTGGATTCCATACACGGGACATGGGTTTTATACAAGGGACCTGGATTCCATACACGGGACATGGGTTTTATACAAGGGACCTGGATTCCATACACGGGACATGGGTTTTATACAAGGGACCTGGATTCCATACACGGGACATGGGTTTTATACAAGGGACCTGGATTCCATACACGGGACATGGGTTTTATACAAGGGACCTGGATTCCATACACGGGACATGGGTTTTATACAAGGGACCTGGATTCCATACACGGGACATGGGTTTTATACAAGGGACCTGGATTCCATACACGGGACATGGGTTTTATACAAGGGACCTGGATTCCATACACGGGACATGGGTTTTATACAAGGGACCTGGATTCCATACACGGGACATGGGTTTTATACAAGGGACCTGGATTCCATACACGGGACATGGGTTTTATACAAGGGACCTGGATTCCATACACGGGACATGGGTTTTATACAAGGGACCTGGATTCCATACACGGGACATGGGTTTTATACAAGGGACCTGGATTCCATACACGGGACATGGGTTTTATACAAGGGACCTGGATTCCATACACGGGACATGGGTTTTATACAAGGGACCTGGATTCCATACACGGGACATGGGTTTTATACAAGGGACCTGGATTCCATACACGGGACATGGGTTTTATACAAGGGACCTGGATTCCATACACGGGACATGGGTTTTATACAAGGGACCTGGATTCCATACACGGGACATGGGTTTTATACAAGGGACCTGGATTCCATACACGGGACATGGGTTTTATACAAGGGACCTGGATTCCATACACGGGACATGGGTTTTATACAAGGGACCTGGATTCCATACACGGGACATGGGTTTTATACAAGGGACCTGGATTCCATACACGGGACATGGGTTTTATACAAGGGACCTGGATTCCATACACGGGACATGGGTTTTATACAAGGGACCTGGATTCCATACACGGGACATGGGTTTTATACAAGGGACCTGGATTCCATACACGGGACATGGGTTTTATACAAGGGACCTGGATTCCATACACGGGACATGGGTTTTATACAAGGGACCTGGATTCCATACACGGGACATGGGTTTTATACAAGGGACCTGGATTCCATACACGGGACATGGGTTTTATACAAGGGACCTGGATTCCATACACGGGACATGGGTTTTATACAAGGGACCTGGATTCCATACACGGGACATGGGTTTTATACAAGGGACCTGGATTCCATACACGGGACATGGGTTTTATACAAGGGACCTGGATTCCATACACGGGACATGGGTTTTATACAAGGGACCTGGATTCCATACACGGGACATGGGTTTTATACAAGGGACCTGGATTCATTACACGGGACATGGGTTTTATACAGGGGACCTGGATTCCATACACGGGACATGGGTTTTATACAAGGGACCTGGATTCATTAAACGGGACATGGGTTTTATACAGGGGACCTGGATTCCATACACGGGACATGGGTTTTATACAAGGGACCTGGATTCCATACACGGGACATAGGTTTTTAAACACGGGAAATGGGTTCCATATACGGGACCTGGATTCCATACACGGGATATAGGTTCCATACACGAGACCTAGATTCCATACGGGGGACATGGGTTCCACACACAGAACCTGGGTTCCACACACGGGACCTGGATTCCACACTCGGAACAGGTGTTCCACACACGGGACATGGGTTCCACACACGGGTCATGTGGTCCATACACGGGACATGGGTTCTATACACGGGATCTGGATTCCATACACGGGACAAAGGTTTTTTAACACGGGATTTGGGTTAAAATCTAAATACCTAAAAGTGCAACAATAGCTCGAAATTGATGAAAATAATAATAAAAAAAAAATCCTTCCTTTAATAAGGAAATTAACATAATCTGATTTTGTTTTCCTCTTGTTTAATCGTTAACCGATTTACACAGCCATTATTACTTTACCGTCTATTTGATAATTATTATGTATTGGCGTTATGCTATACTGTCATGCCTCATTTCGATGGGTTTTATATGCCTGGAATTCATGTCCAATTGTTGATCAAAACTTGTTAAAGTAATGGCTAACATTAATTTGTACGTTTTGTAATTATTTGTTAGTGTAATAGGATGGAGGAAACCATGCTGAACACCGTCCTCATATCAATATGGCTGTTGCAATGACGTGAAATCCCAAACAAACAAACCATGACGACACCATTCATTACATACAAAACCTAACGGCTTGTTGATGACATAATAGATAGCAGTTAAAATCTAGGTATAATATGGTGATATCGTCTACTCAGTGCAGCGCCAATGAAAAAAACCCGAATGCACGGAGAATCTAGGCCTGAAATGGCAAAGAGGCAGTGAGCGTCTTAGCTGTAATTAATATGGTATTCATTTTTTTTTGGGGGGGGGGGGGAATGAATTAAATTTATTTCGAACGAAATTAAGAACATAATCGTTAATAAAAAAAATACTATGTCATCACCTGCTGGCTATCATTTGAAGGTCTTTTTAAATATAGGTGAAAAACAGTTTTCAGTATAGTAGTCTGTACCGATTTGTGAATCAACTTTTATTTAGTTCAGGCAATGGGTACTGACCTACTTTATAAAAAACACTTGAAGCACTGTAGTACCAGGTACCAAGTTGTCTATGAATATCAATGGGTACTGCACGAGTACTCGTTACAGTACCTAATTACATACGTATCACACGGTACCGTGTTGTGACTGTAACCTTGAATTGGGTCATAATGTACAAAACCACTGCGGTTGAAGTGAACAGTGGTCAACGGACGTTGTGAATCTAACCCCCTTACCGGGTAAGTATGTATGTGGGTTATCACAAAAATACGTTATCATACAAACTCTGTGTACATAGTGTATATAGTTACGTGAACACAAGTTTTTTTGTAGATTATCAACATATTTACTACAGTACTGACGTTATGGTCATGTATATTATATGCGAACGTGACAGTGCATGTCTAGCTTGTCGGTAAGGGGAAATCCCCTTCAGGTCATTTGGTAGGACGACCTACTGGGAAGTCGGGGTTGGAGGTTCGATCTGTGAAAATTTAGCAAATTTAAATAATTTCCATATTTCGCCGGGAAACTGGTTTTGCCTTTTCTATTTAGACACGCGATATGTAGTATAACCATGCATGGTTTCAGAGGCGTGTATGTTACGTCTCTGACGGTATACATTTGTATTAAGAATACAGTCTGGCTGAAAAAAAGCACGTTAACATTGTAATAGGTACCTAAAATAAAGTACAGTAATCAGATAACATTCCTTCATAACTATTGCAATAGATCCTCTGGAATTCGTTTCCTATTGTTATCTCCTAGTACAAACCATACTCTTAGGTTGACTTATTTCTAACAAGTTTGTTTATTAGGAACAAAATAAACATGTTAATGTTATATGTTTTCTTTTCAATCGTCATTGCAAATCAATATACACCAAACTAATAATTTACTGTCGATTATATCAATAGACATTATCAACATCTACGTACTCAATTCCACTCGCTGACCCAGTGTTGAGTTCGACCATGTCAAGACTTTAAAAAAAAATCGAAATCTTTTGTTGTCCCATGGCGCAATATATTGATTATGCTCAGCACTAGTTTTTGCTAGTTTTTAAAATGTCATACATGTATAACTTAAACAACCCTTAACATTTCTAAACAAATGAAGACTTTCTAGGCAATAGGATTTGTGTTAACACAACTGCCTATCATCAGTGGAAGTTAAAGTTTATTTACATCACAATTCTAATTTCACAAACTGTTGTTGATATTTTAATCATCGAAAACTTTGAAACTCTTGACTGTTAAAACACATAAATATTAAATTTAATTTTACAGCTTCTCTGAATCGATGTAGAACACGATAAAATGGCTTTGGTTCTAAATCTGATGTATCTAGTCTACATTTAAACATGTACAGATTCGTTTGAGTGGTTGACACATACTTGGGTAGTCGAGAAAACGAGTCGGCTAGATATTGATATATACCTGCCAAACGGTATGATGCTATGTTCTCTATATAGTTATTTATTAGAAGAACGATTAGAAAGCTGTCGATATGACAGAAAACAGGATTTTAATATCTATAACAAAGTCACAAGGCATTTCGTGTAAATGTTTGTTGTGAAATATAGACACTTGTTATACTTTATCACATGAAATAACAAATAGTATGGATGATTTTCTCTTGAACAATATAATTCGAACAGGAATTTGTAGATGATCAAACGGAGGTGAAATTTCATGTGTAGATTGTGATTCCCTTTCTTCGAGAATAAAGGCAAATGTAAATGTAAAACCGGACAAAGACGTCGATGGCACTTCTCATGGAAATCTTGAAAATGATGATGATTTCGACAAAATGAAAATTAATTCAGGTTATGCGTAATTCAGCTTCATTTTTTATTACAGAGGACACGATGAGACAGCGTTCACTGCTGTGTTTGTTCTTTCTGTCTACCGTGATAGTACCTGCGTCATGTCAGTCCTTCCCAATAGTCAACACTCCTTCCGGTCCCGTCAAGGGCGTGGTGGTGCCGGTGAATGGACAGGATATAGTACAGTTCCGGAATATTCCGTTCGCCCAACCTCCAGTAGGAAACCTCAGATTTGAGAAACCAGTCCCGGTAGAACCTTGGAAAGACACACTTGATGGAACTGCGTTTGGACCTTCTTGTATGCAGGATAAATTCCTATTTCCAGAGTTGTGGGAAAAGGCAGAAAAAGCTGTAGTAGACGAGGATTGTTTGCAACTAAACGTCTATGTTCCTGGAGCTGTATCAACTACAGTGAAAAAACCTGTTATGGTTTGGATCTACGGTGGGGCCTTCTCAATGGGAAGTACTTTTACATATGACGGGTCTTTCCTGGCACTTAAAGACG
This sequence comes from Mizuhopecten yessoensis, assembly GCF_002113885.1. Classification (NCBI taxonomy): domain Eukaryota; kingdom Metazoa; phylum Mollusca; class Bivalvia; order Pectinida; family Pectinidae; genus Mizuhopecten; species Mizuhopecten yessoensis. The sequence goes on from NW_018407102.1 coordinate 62,076, forward strand.
TTCTAGTGGTAACGATCAACTATCGTCTCGGAATTCTCGGGTTCTTAAGCACAGAAGATTCCGCCATGCCTGGTAACTATGGACTTTGGGACATGATCGAGGCACTGGAGTGGGTTAATAAGAACATTGCATCATTCGGAGGAGATCCTGAATCGGTGACCATTTTTGGTGAATCGGCTGGAGGCTTCGCTGCGTCATACCTGGCTGTGATTCCAAGTACTGCAGGTCTATTCCAACGTTTCATTGCCCAAAGTGGATCGGCTGTAGGATTCATGGGCATAGCACCGAATCCTGCCAGAGCTGCAAAAGCTACGGGGAAATTCGTTGGATGCCTACCGGACATAGACGGAGACGTCAACAGCAGGGCTCTTACAGACTGTCTCAAGCAAATACCAGTCGAGGAATTAATGGATGCTCAGAGAGATCCAGGGACACAATTTTTCGGCTCTTTCTCTGTATCACCCTTACTCTGGCCAACCATTGATGGAGAACTACTTCCGAGGTCACCTTTGGAAAGTTTGAAAGATCCTATGTCGACGGAATCAATTTACTTTAGATCTTTAGACATGCTGGCAGGTACAACAAGCAATGAAGCTTCGGTGATTGCAATGTTTTTAGGTGGATTACAGGAACCGATGAACTTCAGTATGGCTGAAGGAATACCTACGGCTGTCTTATGTGACGTATTTGCTCCAACATTAGCCAGGGAAATGTTCAATGACAATCCAATTGTGTCCGATTTACTTTGTAAGGAATATTCATCTGATGACATGGAAGAACAAGCAAGGAAACTTTCAATTATGCATGCGGATACTTGGTTTGTTTCTCCTACAATTCAACTTCTTGATTTCCATGCTAAAGGTAAAAACACTCCGATTACTTACCATTATTTGTATAACCAGCCGATCGACTTTTTTTATATGGCCCCAAGTTTCCCTTGGATGGAGGGAGCAGGACATGCGACCGAACTGCTCTACATGTTCGGTCCGTCAGGCCTAAACGAATTGGACAAATCATTATCAACTGACGAAGGCAGAACATTTTCTGACGTCCTTGCAAGATACTGGACAAACTTCGCCAAAACAGGGTATGGATTTTAAACTCCTAATTAGTATGAATATTTTTTCTTACATTTTATTCTATTTTTGGTTGTGTTATCAACTTTATTTATTTAATGTATTTATACATGTATTTTGTGCTAGTATTTCCAAATGAAATTTGAATAAGTTTGATTCAAGATTTTAAACCATAACAAAGATTTTGGTATTCTTTGTATACATGTGTACTGACATGCTATTGCAACTGATGCATCCACTTTCATATAGAAGATCATGCTTTTTACGTCATCGCCATGTGCCAGACTCTTATAATATCGGTCACATCATGCTCTCCGTATCTTCATCTGCATCTCATAGTCCAATTGATCAAAAATAATGTCAAATGTAAATTTTATTTTGGGAAAGACCCAAAAGTCAAAATATTTATGGATTTTGTTTTGTGTGTGATTTTATGTTTTGTTGTTTGCAATCCCAATATTTACAGCTTTTGTCTTGAATTTCACTCTTACATGCATGTTTTTGCTTAGCTGGCCAGGCTTTGAATAACTTGGACCTAACGTGTTTTCTTTCTGTATAACAAGGAAAGAATTCATCTCACTTTTCTCTTTCTCCTTACTTGTCATATTTATTTGATTATAGACGACTCACTTACGAATACTTTGTTGTTTTCTTCTGTACTAAAGCAACGTTTGTTTGACATAGGAACCCAAATGGAGATGGTCTTGTCCCTTGGAAGGCGTTCAGTACCGAAGGGCGGGACTACATGGAGTTAAAGTACCAGCCAGTTCCGGGCAAAAACTTGTACGCAAAGAGGATGAAGATTCTTTTGGAGGATATACCAAATAAAATCAAGAATAATGTCAAAACTGAACTGTAGAAATACACCGAGATTTGTGATCTGAAATCAAAGGGTATGACATCATCAGTCACATAGAAAATGTTTCCTGTTTTTGTTTTGTGTGTACATGTACAGGAAAAACATCATTGTACAGTTAAGTATGACGTATACTAGTACCTTCCCAAGGGTGTCCATCGAACTGAAACCTTTTATAACATGCATGATTCACGAAAGGGAAATTGTACAATCACAATCAATCCTTACTCGTTCACTAGTCATTCCATAGAATATGAGCAAAAAATATTATAGATACAACAGGCTCAGAATAATGAACACTTTTTAGTATTAATGTGTGTTTTACGTTCATCTTTGAACTGCAAAATGTTGAACCGTAAGGGGAAAATAGAAATGGCGGTGAATGTTAGATGAAAATGTAATTTAACAGGGTTTTAAAATATGTAATATTATAGAGAGCTTGCATTGATTGTATAGACATTAAATTTGGAACCTTTTTGTTGACGTTTACCCGTAAAACAAAGTGAGTTGTTTTTACTTCAGCCAATGTTTAGAAAATATCAGACACCAACCTGCATTTCTGACTAGAAAATCGCACTGTAGAACAACATGTTGTCAAATACAAGTGTTCACAGACCATGGTGTGTCCCGTAACTGTTCACACATAAATGTGTGATATAACACCGATGTATATAACACGCAGCACTACATTTAAGTAAAGTGTGGTAAAGTCAGGTACTGGCAGACAAAGTAAGCGTTTGCTGACCCGTCAAAAGATCAAACAAAACAATTGTCCTTTGAACATTTGCGCAGTTAGCAAAACACAAAATTACTGCAAAAAATACATTATTATAATTAGACCGTCTGTTTTGACGTGTGTGAAATAAGCGGCCTTCAGTAAGGATTTGCTGAAGAATTCACTGGTCGAATTCTACAGATGGTAAGGAAGAATGAAAATTCGTCGTATGTATATTTGACAAGGATGAAGACGCCTTGAACGTTGTATTTATGCAATTTCTGGAGAAATGTCAGCTAACAAATTGCCGAAGACACATTCAGACGTAAAGACACCACGTTTACATGTTAATTTTGTTCTCTCTCTATATTTTCCCTATTTCATTTTCACCTGTTCTATCTCACACGTAGTATGAGCCGCCAATGATAGGGATTTTAACTGATCTCATGTCAAAGTCGTCGTTTTTAGATAGTGCCGGTAAATTTAGATAATCGATAAACTTATTTCAACAAAAGTAGTGGCACTGTTAGTTTCAAGGTCACAGTTTACCGCCGTGCCGTTACTGATAAATAATCCTGTGTCATCTATACAAGCTCAAACATGATATCGTGCATGTGGGAATACCATAACACGTCATACACATTATCGCGCATGTATAAATGTACGTAAAGACTGCAAACACATCGTCACCATGAAAGCATACGAATTTCATATCATTACGAATGTAGATACTAGTATATTTTTCACCACACATGTATAAATACCCCTACACAACACATGCATAAAAACCCCTTCACAACGTATGCATAAATACCCCTACACAACACATGAATAAATACCCCTACACAACACATGCAAAATAACACTACACAACTAATGCATTAATACCCCTACACAACACATGCATAAATACCCCTACACGACACATGCATAAATAACTCTACACAACGTATGCATAAATACCCCTACACAACTAATGCATAAATACCCCTACACGACACATGCAAAATAACTCTACACAACGTAGGCATTAAATACCCCTACACAACACATGCATAAATACCCATCCACAACATATGTATAAATACCCAACACAACATATGCAAAATAACACTACACAACTAATGCATTAATACCCCTACACAACACATGCATAAATAACTCTACACAACGTATGCATAAATACCCCTACACAACTAATGCATAAATACCCCTACACGACACATGCATAAATAACTCTACACAACATATGCAAAATAACTTTACACAACGTATGCATAAATACCCCTACACAACACATGCAAAATACCCCTACACAACGTATGCATAAATACCCCTACACAACACATGCATAACTACCCATACACAACATATGTATAAATACCCAACACAACATATGCAAATAAAAAACTACACAACGTATGCATCAATACCACTACACAACACATGAACAAATACCCCTACACAAAACATTCATAAATACCATACACAACATATTCATACATCCCATACACACCATATGTTTAAATACCCAACACAACAAATGTATAAATAACCATCACAACATATGCAAATAAAAAACTACACGACGTATGCATCAATACCCCTACACAAAACATTCATAAATACCATACACAACATATGCATAATATGCAAATAAAAAACTACACAACGCATGCATAAATATCCCTACACAACACATACATCAATACCCCTACACAACACATGAATAAATACCCAACACAACATATGTATAAATACCCAACACAACATATGTATAAATACCCATCACAACATATGCAAAATAACACTTCACAACGTATGCATAAATACCCATACACAACATATTCATACATCCCATACACAACATATGTTTAAATACCCAACACAACATATGTATAAATACCCAACACAACAAATGTATAAATAACCATCACAACATATGCAAAATAACGCTACACAACGAATTCATTAATACCCCTACACAACACATACATAAATAACTCTACACAACGTATGCATAAATACCCCTACACAACACATGCATAAATACCCATACACAACATATGCAAAATAACTCAACACAACGTATGCATCAATACCCCTACACAACACATGCTTAAATACCCATACACAACATATGTATAAATACCCAACCAAACAAATGCAAAAAAAACACTACACAACGTATGACTCAATACCACTACACAACACATGAATAAATACCCCTAGACAACACATGAATAAATACCCCTACACAACACATGCATAAATACCCATACACAACACATGTATAAATACCCAACACAACATATGCAAAATAACACTACACAACTTATGCATAAATACCCCTACAAAACACATGCATAAATACCCCTACACAACGTATGCATAAATAACCCTACACGACACATGCATAAATAACTCTATACAACGTATGCATAAATACCCCTACACAACACATGCAAAAATACCCCTACACAACACATGCATCAATACCCTTACACAACGTATGCAAAATAACTCTACACAACGTATGCATAAATACCCCTACACAACACATGCATAACTACCCATACACAACATATGTATAAATACCCATCACAACATATGCTTAAATACCCAACAAAACAAATGCAAAAAAAAAAACACACAACGTATGCATCAATACCACTACACAACACATGAATAAATACCCCTACACAACACATGAATAAATACACAACGCAACATATCCAAAATAACACTACACAACGTATGCATAAATACCCATACACAACATATGTATAAATACCCAACACAACATATGCAAAATAACACTACACAACACATGCATAAATACCCATACACAACATATGTATAAATACCCCTACACAACACATGCTTTAATACTCCTACACAACGTATGCATAAATACCCCTACACAACACATGCATAACTACCCATACACAACATATGTATAAATACCCATCACAACATATGCTTAAATACCCAACACAACATATGCAAAAAAAACCACACAACGTATGCATCAATACCACTACACAACACATGAATAAATACCCCTACACAACACATGAATAAATACACAACACAACATATCCAAAATAACACTACACAACGTATGCATAAATACCCCTACACAACATATGCATAAATACCCCTACACAACACATGAATAAATACACAACACAACATATGCAAAATAACTCTACACAGCGTATGCATCAAAACCCCTACACAACACATTCATAAATCCCATACACAACATATGCTTAAATACCCAACATAACATATGTATAAATACCCAACACAACATATGTATAAATAACCATCACAACATATGCAAAATAACGCTACACAACGAATTCATTAATACCCCTACAAAACACATGCATAAATACCCATACACAACATACGTATAAATACCCAACACAACATATGAAAACTAACACTACACAACTAATGCATAAATAACTCTACACAACGTATGCATAAATACCCCTACACAACACATGCATAAATACCCCTACGCAACATATGCAAAATAACTCTACACAACGTATGCATAAATACCCCTACACAGCACATGCATAACTACCCATACACTACATATGTATAAATACCCATCACAACATATGTATAAATACCCATCACAACATATGCAAAAAATATCCTTCACAACGTATGCATCAATACCACTACACAACGTATGCATAAATACCCATACAAAACACATGCATAAATACCCATACACAACATACGTATAAATACCCAACACAACATATGCAAACTAACACTACACAACTAATGCATAAAAAACCCTACACAACACATGCATAAATACCCCTACACAACATATGCAAAATAGCTCTACACAACGTATGCATAAATATCCCTACACAACACATGCATAAATACCCCTACACAACATATGCAAATATACCCTACACAACGTATGCATCAATACCACTACACAACACATTCATAAATCCCATACACAACATATGTTTAAATACCCAACACAACATATGTATAAATACCCAACACAACATATGCAAAATAACACTACACACCATATGCATCAATACCCCTACACAACGCATACATGTATACCCCTACACAACACATACATCAATACCCCTACACAACGTATGCGTAAGTACTCATACACAACACATACATAAATACCCCTACACAACATATGAATAAATACCCCTACACAACATATGTATGAATACCCAACACAACATATGCAAAATAACTCTACACAACGTATGCATCAATACCCCTACACAACGCATACATGTATACCCCTACACAATACATACATCAATACCCCTACACAACGTATGCGTAAGTACTCATACACAACTCATGCATCAATACCCTTACGAAACGTATACATAAAAACCTCAATACAACGTATGCATAAATACCCCTACACAACACATCCATAAATACCCCTACACAGCATATGCAAAATAACTCTACACAACGTATGCATAAATACCCCTACACAACACATCCATAAATACCCCTACACAACATATGCAAAATAACTCTACACAACGTATGCATAAATACCCCTACACAACACATGCATAACTACCCATACACAACATATGTATAAAAACCCAACACAACATATGCAAAAATGCCCTACACAACGTATGCATCAATACCCATACATAACACATGCATAAATACCAATACACAACATATGTATAAATACCCAACACAACATATGCAAAAATACCCTACACAACATATGTATAAATACCCAACACAACATATGCAAAATAACGCTACACAACGAATGCATAATTACCCCTACATGTATACAACACATGCCACTAACCCTGCCTAGTCACTACACACATGTACACTTTACTGACATGTTAAACCATGTTTTATTACATACTTACTAATAAATACGAGGTTTTTGTATATGCGATACGACACAATTGCTCTTACCCATATCAGCCCTCGCCGTATCACATCCCAAAACCCGTATCAGCCCCCGCCGTATCACACCCAAAACCCATATCAGCCCGCAAAACCCATACCACACCCCTTTTGGGAAAAAAATCGTTTTTCAATATTCCAAAAATAAAAACAAATGATAAGATAGGTTTTTTTTATTGGTAAGTATGTAATAAACAGAATAAAATACGTCTTTTTCCATATCACACCCAGTATCAACCCTCGACCAATATCAGCCCTCGGGCCTTCGGCCCTTAGGCTGATATTGCAGTCTCGGGTTGATACTGGGTATGATATAGAAAAAGGCATGTATTATTCTCTATATAATGCTCCCATTTCATATATACCATTTTTTAAACAATTACTGCCTTGGCATTGGTAAAATGATTAATAGAAATCCCCGTTTCTCTTATTTGATAGAAACTATCCTATCTTTTCAGTCAGATTCTTTAACTACCTCTCTGTTACAAAATTCAAAATGATCATTCTGAATGGTTATTTAAAGTTATTTGAAAGACACTTTTTATAGCCTTTCTTTTATTAATGAGGTTTCAGGATCAATAATAGAAAATATATCCTCTTCCATGAGATATCGGGAGAAAAGGATAGAATAGAAATTAATTTTATATGTTGTATTATAGCACTGATAATGTATATGATTTCGTAAAATGAAACATTCTGTTGAATAAAATCAATTTTTTCAACATTTCATATTTATTTTTCATTCGTGATCATGCGTAAAAATGGTCAACCATATAAGAACAGACGTCTACACTCTCGAAACAAACATACACAGTGTTCAGTTAATATCAACAAATCGTCGAAACACATCATTCAAAGATTCACAAGTACATTGTAGGTGTTGTCTTATCCCGACAATATAGTACCGGAATATTTCTGTTGAAGTGAACAGGTTTTCTTAAGAAGTAGTTTATTTTGTCATGTTGACCGCAGTTTATGTTTGCCGTCCTACTTTGTAGCATACTGTCCACACGGTCGAGTAATAATTGTGAAAGGGTCGTGGGTAGAGCGTATTTGCTGATAGAAGTGGAGGTATACTTAAGCTGGACGTTAAACTGGACGTCCAGTACACCACCTCATAGGCCTCTCCCCCACTGCACTACCAGGTATGTTATTTCACTAGAATAAGATAAAATTGGTTCCAAATCAAATTTTCTATTTTTAACTTTTGCGTATTTGTCTCCATGCTGATGTGAAGAATAAATGTAGTGTAGTTTTTGTCATCTGATCAAAAGTCCTACTAAGTCGATTTATTTTATTTCCCATATTAAGCGAAAATGAGGACTTAAAGGAAATACTTGCGAAAATACCTTGTATAAGGTGCAGCCATTAATGCAACAATACCATACCAGTTGATGGTAGTACAAAGTAATGATATGCTATCGATCAATGCTTAATATGGCTTAATATTCGACTTCTTTACAAATTAAAACACTGTATATGTATTGTAAGCTTATGGCTAGAGAGACGCTGCTCAGGGAATCAAATATTCTTTGTACATTTGACAAGTTTCACTTCAGATGGATAAAGTCACAAAGCTTCGAATATTGTTTTGATTTCAAAACAATTGAATTATGAGGATCGAGGATCAATATTTAGTTAACATATAGGACGAATATGTCTTTACTTTCCTCACTTAATCAACTAATTAACTTATTTTTAAAAATAAATTTCATGTATTTTTCACACACGAGTCTGGAGGTGTTGAGTTATAGGGTAGGGAAATGGTTGGAAGGTATTACATGGAATATTCAGAGGTTTACAGATAATCAATGCTGTTCATGTTCTACTATCTAATAACCCTCTGAACTCCAGCCGACATTTAACTATAACGCTACACGATATAGCCACAGAGGGTTATAAACTGGAACGTACTAGGTGTAATGTGTAACATGTTACTATTTGGACAATATTCGACCAACGGTTTCGTTCATATTACTGGAGCTGTTCAAACAGTGACAGAACTGTGTTTATACACGAAGTAAAGTGAGAAAGTAAGTGGCGGGAACGCCGTGGTGAGAATGAAGACTCGTCGAACGGTTAAGCTGATCAGGTCACAATTACATGTACATGTTAAAATGGATGTCCATAAGCAAAATTACAGGCTGGAGATCTGTCACTATTTCAAAAGTTTAAAAATTAAGTTTGTTTACATACGATATGATCATCGAAGATATCCGTGGAAAGCGTCAATTGTTAAGCATAAGGACCGAATTGTTCAAAGTTTAGTTAACTTAACGACACTTTCATTTTGTATTTTCCCAACAATATTTTTCAAGAATCAAATCTGCTGATATCGGGGTTTCACAATTTTTGCTCATAGACATGAAACAAAAGATTATTTTCTGTTTAGATACATTTATCTAAAATTATATTTTGATCCTTTTTGTTTGTGAGTTGTTGAACTAATAAGTAATTGTCCAGTCGGTCACAGTCGTACCTCCTAACACCTATGTTGTAAATACATCAAGACAATGTGTCTATGTATTTATATTTATCACATAATATGTCTGTATTCCCTATCAACCACTGTAAACCTTCACATACAACTTCATATAAAGAAAAAGAGCCAATTGAAATAGGTTATCCCTCTTAGAAAAACAGATCATCAGTATACTGTGAGAGTTTTGTTTGGATTGAGCAAAGATAATCCTTTTTTAGATAGATAGTTTAGGAATATATATCGAAAACATCATTTTATACTTAGGAAACACCTATATAATACATCCCAACAGATTCAATGAGAGAATTTCTGTAGATTATTGTTTGAATAAAAAACTTAACTTTAATGAAAGAATTGGTACTACAGACTTTCAGGTTACGCGTTCTAGTTGTCTTTAATACTGTAAAAGTTCCCAAGCAAACCTACCATATACATATGTTATCCTATAAATATTGATTTTCATAGCATCATCATTTTTATTAAAGAGACAAGGATGACATCACAACTACTCCTATTTGTTTGGCTACAGGCTGCCATGATAGTGCACACGTCATGTCAGTCCTTCCCAACAGTCAGCACTCCTTCCGGTCCCATCAAGGGCGTAGTCGTTCCTACTCTCGGAAAGGATATTGTGCAGTTCCGGAATATTCCATATGCTAAACCTCCTGTTGGCAACCTCAGATTTGAGAAACCACTTCCGGTAGAACCTTGGACGAAAATGCTTGACGGGACGATGTTTGGCCCTTCTTGTATGCAGGATAAAAATATATTTCCAGATATGTGGGAAAATGTAGAAAATGATGCAATATCCGAGGACTGTTTACAACTTAATGTCTACGTACCTAACACTGCTTCGATCGAAGCGAAAACGCCAGTTATGGTATGGATTCATGGAGGAGGCATGTTTATGGGAAATAGTTCGAGTTACGATGCATCATTTTTCGCAATGAAAGACGTTATCGTGGTAACTATCAACTATCGTCTCGGAATATTCGGGTTCATGAGCACTGAAGACTCTGCTTTACCTGGTAACTATGGACTTTGGGATATGATCGAAGCATTACGGTGGGTGAATAAAAATATAGCATCATTTGGAGGTGATCCCAAATCGGTAACTATATTTGGTGAGTCGGCCGGTGGGTTTGCGGTATCCTACCTGGCTATGATTCCCAGAACTGAAGGTCTGTTCCAACGTATCATTCCACAAAGTGGGCCTGCTGTAGCATTTATGGGAATTGCACCAAACCCAGCAAGGGTTGTCAAGGCCACAGGCAAGTTTGTTGAATGCATAGCTAGCAAGGACGAAGAAGACATTGACAACAGTGTTCTCGTAAACTGTCTGAAGCAGAAGTCAGCGGAAGAATTGTTGAGGGCCCAGTCGGATCCCGGAACTCAGTTTTTTGGCTCATTTTCTCTTTCTCCAGTTATCTGGCCTGCTATTGATGGAGAACTACTTGTAAGGTCACCTTTGGATAGTTTGAATGATCCTAAGTCGGAAGAATCCATTTACTTTAGATCTTTAGATATGCTGGCGGGAACAACAGACAACGAAGCATCATTAATCCCCTTGTTTTTCCAAGGCCTTCAAGAACCTATGGAGTTTAATATGACGGACGGTATACCTACCTCTGTTTTATGTAACGTTCTCGCACCAACAATAGCCAAGGAGATGTTCAATGACGAGACTGTTGTATCCGACTTACTTTGTAAAGAATATTCTGCTGATAATCTGGAGCAGCAAGCAAGAAATATTAGTATTCTATATGGGGATGCCATGTTTGTTTCGCCTACAGTACAACTTCTTGATTTCCATGCCAAGGGTAAGGTATCTCCGAATACATTCCAATACACTTTTACTCAGGCAGTCAATTTTCCCCTTCTGGTGCCCCTTTTTCCGTGGATGGAAGGGGCAGGGCATGGAACTGAGATAGTTTACATGTTTGGTCCTACAGGCGTCAATGAAATGGATGTATCTTTATCGACCGACGAAGGAAAGGCATTTACCGACGTTCTTGTTACCTACTGGACTAACTTCGCTAAAACAGGGTAAATACCGAGTTATGTTTTATTTTGGTATACCAATGAACAAACGGCATCCGTTAAAAAATCTGTAAGTTTGAATAACTTCAGCATTAAGAATGATTTCAGACTGGTTATGTAACTAAAATAATGTAGCAACGAAAAAAAACATATATTAAAGTACAAGTGAGTGGTGACCCTTATAGGAATAATTAAGCTGTCAACTCACGAAATAGTGCAACATTTGTCATTGATTCAGTATTTCTTGATATTTTCCTCAAAGTTTACATTGGACATTGTCTATAACTATGTCCCTATTTTATAATGTGTAATTTAATTCTATTAACATATTGTCTTTGACACAGGACCCCTAACGGAGATGGTGTGGTACCGTGGCAGGCGTTCAGCTCCAAAGGTCGAGACTACATGGAACTAAAGTACCAGCCAGAACCAGGCCAAAACTTGTACAAAAGGAGAATGGAGTTTCTGCTGGAGGATATACCAAAAATACTTAAGAACAAAGTCAAAACTGAACTAAAGATAGACAGAAAGTGATAATATTAAACTAATTCTTATGTTTACACATCGTCGAAATCCAACGCTTCCCCTCTCGATATCACAGGAACCTGAGAATATGTTACAGCTATATTTTGACCTCAACTAAGGTGTTCAGAGTAATTTAACAAAATTAAGGGGTTTAGATCGGTAAAAATGACACCTCAATGCTCGTATAGTCGATCCAAAACCCATAAACATTTAAAATTACTCCAAACACCTTAGTTTAGATCCAAATATAGTTGTAACAAATTATCAGGTCCCTGTGCCCGATATGTGTACATATGCGTACCTTGTAGTTTTGCAATATAAGCCGACGTCTAGCTCTCAGGTCGGCGAGTCCAATACCTTACCTGACGTACAACTGAACAATGTAACATTCAAACACACATGTACCTGAGTAATATCTTTTTAAATGCTGTCCTCGGTACACGTGTTCTAGGGATTATTCAGAGTTGCTCCCATTGTTACTTATGCAATATGATATCACAATTATTTTAGTTTGTGCGACGAAACGTAATGTTATCTGATTGTCTATTTTACAGAAAATCTCTTTTTATATCGATATGAATGTGTGGGTTAACATTACAAAGAATAAAGATAAATGAAGATATTTCTCTCATAATAGTAAATCATGCAAATAATAAACACACAATTATTGAACTATAGTTTATAATATTAACAAAACATCATTGTCCACAGTTTTATTGTCCTAGACCCGGTCATAACCGGAACAAGGACGTAAAGCCCCATCAATCAATCAATCTACACAATTTCTTTAAACAAAAGTACAGATACCCATGTAGAGGAATTAATCTAGAAGTTGTTTATTGTGTTTAGTTTACATGTTCAATCATAATAATATTGCTACATGGTATAAATAAGGAACAGTTTAATATGTCTTCAATATAATAAATCCAACATGAGCTTATTTTTTAGTTCGGTTTGAGTAATCTAGTGTTATTTTAAGGAGTAAGGGAAGAACAAAAATACAATACCAAAGTGTTAACAAACCGTAATTAGAACTGAAGATCTATAAAAATGGTTCTTTAAATTAAAAAAAGAGATGATATTTTTTGCTAACTCCCCCACCCACCCCCGAATTGAATTGATATTAAAGTTACTCTTAAGCTACGTCTATTAGCAATACTACTATAAGCTATTTTTTAAAGAAATATCATTCCACACCCAATAGTGCAAAAAACAACATGCCCTCTATATATTTTAGTGATTAGATTGAATCTAGGTCAAAACGGCCTCACTGTAAAAACGGCCCTAGTGAAAACGGCCCTAGATGGAACGGCCCCACTTATTGAATCGTGATTAAATACAATTTGATTGGATTTTAAATAAACTTAGTATTCAATTTATTTCAAATCAGATACTTGTTGAATATATTTAGAGGATGTACTTATAACGGGACGTATATATATGAACATTGATGTATATTTCAATAAATTGCTAAGTATAACGGTACGTATATATATGAGCATAACAATTATGATATAAGTATAACGGGACGTATAATAAATAGCAAATAATGTATTTTAATTAGTACAAGAAAAGCAGAAAAACAGGACAGTAGAAAAAGAGTCAGAGATCAGATTTTTTTTTACTGATAGATGAATTGAGTATTTCAGTGCAGGAGTCAACAGGTAAGTATATATAGATGACACTATATATTGACCTGTATTCACGCAAACCGTTTACTATCAACCATAAATGTTTGAACATGCTTACAAATAACTTCGTTTGATTTTATATCTAACCACGGAATTAGATTGTTATCATAAGTCCGTGATCTAACGAAATATCACCTAACAAAAGGCTTTCTCATGTAATATTGGTTAACCATATCAAATGTTGAAACACTTAATTTCTTTGTACATCATACATTGGACAATAAAAAAATGGTTTAGCGTCCTTCATATTATGTCCATATCTACAGGATGGACTGTCAATACGATTGACATGGAATAAAATATGCTTTTTAATATGTTTTGTATTTACTTCTTTTCTCTAAATAATTAAATTAAATTAAACACTGAAGTAGAAAACACTACCGTTGCAAAAGTATTTGAGACTGAGGAGTTATCCGTAATTATTCGTAGTACATCCCCGCCTCAAGACGCCAATGATCGGTACGGTTGGATACGGTGAACTACATATACGTACTTGTACTAACCCGTACTAAAATCAGAGTTAAGTTGTGGAATGAGCACGCGAGCGCGGGAGTTTGTACACGGATTGCTTACCGTGTCCGTGGCGCTCCAAGCGAGTTTGTACTAATTCGTGCCAGACCGTTCTAATTCGTGCTAACCGTACTAAAACCGTTCTAAAATCGTAGCGAACCGTTGTTTATCCGCAGTGCATACGCATCGACACGTGTCATTCCGTACTAAATCTTCAAGTGGAAAAGAAAACATTTTATATGAACCCAGAATAACAAAAACACTCACGAAGGACTGAACCAGCGGAAAGTAGCACCAAAAAGGGTAAAACATTTTGCTAGCCTTGAAAATCCCAGATGTTTGGTGAAATTGTATTCGTTGTGCTTGTCTATAATTCCTAGGAAAGGAAACTTTTACAGAAAACCCATGCCATTGTCGGATAAATATAAATATCCCCGTTTCAGTGTAGTAAATATCTCGAAGTAAGACATGAGAAATATGATGAAAAAGATTTAAAATGACGCCGGTATTGATACTAGAGGCAGAAACATTTCAAATCATAGTGGACGAGTTACATGTTGTACTATGTATATAATCAGGGTTTTGATGACAAAGCTGTTACTTCTAGAGCATGGCATCGTAGCTCTGCAGTCAATATGTACAAGCGTTAACGCACTCCTATATATGCTCCAGGATATAAGTAACTATCTGAACACCCGAATAGTCGAAAAGCTAGGAAATTCACGCACTGGAAAACTGTTCATCCCTTTCACATCCGATTTAAGTGTCCATGGACTATCTACTAATGCTGCGTGTACCAAGGAGAAAATAAAATCTGAAAACGACGAATCGGAGGAAAATGTGCCGGACAATTCCTTAAACTCGAACAATGTCAATGCTTTAACCATTCACATTTCGGAATCAGTTTGCGAGGTTATTGCTGTAAAGGGCAGCAAAAAGGTCAAAATTGAAATTTGAATGTTTATCTTGTAAAATTAGAAAGTGAGGAAAATAGTTCGAATTTGTGTACTTTTTCTCTCATGATTAACATTGTTTTGTTCTTGAAGATGTTTTTAATAAGGAAATGAACTCGGTGTAATCTCTTCGACTGTGATTGGCTTGTGTTACTTACTGACGAATCATAGTCGAGAAGACCCGTCCCTAATCTCTTCGTTTAAAGAAACTGTCTATGAAAAACGACCTTCGTCATGAAGATCGCTTTCTATAAGATTATGTCAAGGGAAATCCTTGGCTCCGATTGGCTGAAATACTCGAAAAAGCCAAATTCGCCGTCTTAACCTGTTACCGAACCGTAGCAATTCATATCACTCCCCGTTGTCAACTAGCCCATACCCGTAGTAAACCCGTGGTGCATCTGTAACCGACCTCCGGCGAGACAATCCGTTTATGTGTGACCGGGCATAAACGAGTATAGTATGAATTGCTTCAAAGTTATCATACAACCCGTAATATCGGAACATCTCCTTCCTTCACCAATATCAGGCTCTTTCGTACATTAAATTTCTGGCTACACTCAATAACAAAATCACAAAATACCCCTTCCTTTCTTCCTTTCTTTATAAAACAGATAGGTATTGAATAACAGGAAGCGAATTTAATTTTTTGTACTTTTTGTTGCAAAACACACTTCCTAATACATTTGCCAATAGATAGTTTTAATTATGAATAAGAAGTACAAATAAGCAGAAAAATTATCCTTACGGACGCAGAAATAATATAAAAAGAAAAAAATCTCAACAACGAGTCTTTAGTACTTTCATCTCGTTAAGGAGATTCTTCGGTCTGTTTATTTGAATACAGTTACAGAATGGGTATTAGGTAAATAGCAAATGTATGGTCCCCCGAGGTAAAGAAACTATTTCCAGAGGCGACAAGTAGGACATTTTATCGTATTTATATAGGGAAAACTCAGAAGAGGTATAATAAAAGTAGATGTTATGACGTCACACAATAGTTTGCTATAGCGACGTCCACTATATGCGAACCCGCCATAGCGATATCACAGCAATAGAAATACATAATGATGGAGATAAAGAGTACTATTTGTTTAGGATTTAGAACTACTATCAATACTATTATTTATGAAATAAAAATGAAAATCTTATGTGGGGCGAACTCGGGACCATTACATTACTGATCCGCCACACTACCGATGTCTATGGTGGCCGATATATGACATTTGGTCTTTTCGCTTTGTCGCCCGCGAAATAATGCCAAGCGAAAAAACGAAATAACGCCAAAGCGCCAAAGCGAAAAGACGAAATAACGCCAAAGCGCCAAAGCGCCAAAGCAAAATAACGAAAAGACGAAAACCTACCAAAGCGAAATAACGAAATAACGCCAAACCGAAGTGAAAATAACGCCACCATAGATGTCACTACAACGAATCAATTAAGGGGGCATTTTATAAACTGAGAATTTACGAGCACGCGCTAAATGTCACGTGTAAATTGACGGTCATTTTGCGTGACCCTGTTCCGTTCTACTTCAGTGATTTACTAGAAGGATTTTCAAAACCAGGTCCACGTGTAGTATTTCCCGACTAACGTTTCAACAAAGTTTAACTGGAGCCGTGTTAACGAGATTTTGTGGAAATATCTTCCTTTGAGATAACTGAATATTTCTTCCAGCACTTACACGGCTTTTCAACTGATTGGAAGAAAACCTAGATGACAAAATAATTCGTACTGGTAAATATACTGTACCACATTTCAAAGTGCGTTTTTGTGCATAGATACTTTTAAGTGACTTTAAAATGTTAAAGTGTAAAAGGTTTACAACTCGAACAAAGTTACCCACTTGCTGAGTAGAAAAAATCAGGAACACTACTGGATATCCCCACCAGTTTTATAAACTGAGAGTTTACGAGCACGCGCTAAATGTCACGTGTAAATTGACGGACATTATGCGTGACCCTGTTCCGTTCTACTTCAGTGTTTTATAAGAAGAATGATTATTAAAATCAAGTGCACGTGTAGAATTTCCCGACTAACGTTTCAACAAAGTTTATCTGTAGCTGTTTTAACGATATTTTGTGGAAATATCTTCCCTTGAGATATTTCTTCCTGGACTAAACGGCTATTCAACTGATTGGAAGAAAACCTACATGACAAAATAATTCGAAAGTAATATCTTTTAAACAGTATGGGATCAGCATCCATGAATATTTGCTCATGCCACAAGTTTCTATTTCATTAAAAATCATTTGATTGGATTACAAGACATGATATGGCAATGTGCATTTGCTACAGTATTATACTTTATTGTCCTTGTTGTAGGGGGACACCCCTTTGTTTCTCATTGATTAATCATGTTACACCTTCACCCTCGCGTTACATGATTTATCTCGGAGAAAGAAACATGGGCAAGAAATGTTCTATTATACCTAAATGAAACAATAACACATCAGCACAGATGATCAGATGGACGCCTCATTGTTGTCGTGTGCTTCAGTCAATCGGAACTCGGCCGCTTTTTCATTGAGTTCCCCGAATAAAAGAAATTTGACCGAGAAACTTTAGCGTGTGATTACGGCATGACGTAATCCAATCAGACACGTTTTTTCTATAGATGACGTTTAATAATTTTAAATATAACATCAGTATAAATGTCAGCTCCTTCATTTGTATCATTTTGAATCCCATTTAGGCCTACCTAAAAATGTTTCAAAACAAATATGGTTGATATCTACGATCTCATTGTTTCAGATATGAAGACATTAAGGGCAATATATGATGTCAAATTACATGTACCCTCATGGCCCCGCCCCTATGCAGCTCCGGGGATAGCACCTCCACCTGGTCAATTTTGAATCCCCATCCCTAAAGAATGATGTTTGATTTCCATTTACTATTTGCTATTATAGTTACAGAGGAGATGTCGTTTAAAGCAGTGTGGCCATGTTACCGTTGTAAGATGTCACTCTCTAATATTCCGCTGTTGACCCAGCATAAAGCTGTCCATCGCCTACTTAAACTAAACTATAGTATTCTCACATGTTTAGCGCTACATTTCTAAAGTTCAGTCTTGACATTATTCTTGATTTTGTTCGGTATATCATGTAGCAGGAACTTCATCCTCCTCTCGTACAAGTTCTGGCCCGGGACTGGCTGGGTATTCAACTCTAAATAGTCCCGATCCTTACAACTGAACGCTGTCCAAGGGGCCAGACCTCTCCCGTTAGGATTCCTGTGTCAATTAAAGTATTTTTTCCATACACATAAAATAAAAATAAATCGTTCAACAAACACAGAAACATTAAAAGACATTAACCCAGCTGTGTTATATAGACATAGAAATATCCGGAAAAACCAACATGTATCAATAATGGGGGTGGATTTGGTAGGCTCCCGAAATACACTGCCATATATTAGACCATTTTTTCAAAAGCTTTCAAAAGACATTTCCGTTGTTGCACTGAGCCATATAATTGAGAACATTACTTTTAATACAGGTTTTGAGGCTGATGTACTGCACTTATGTGTTATAATCAGAAGCATGATTGATCGAAACAAAATACCTGTGTATAAACAACAAACAAGCTATTTACCCTGTTTTAGCAAAGTTTGTCCAATAAGTGACGAGGACGTCGGTAAATGCCCTTCCTTCGTCTGAAGACAAGGATGCATAGATTTCATTCCTGCCTTTCGGGCCAAACATATACGGTAGTTCGGCTGCATGCCTTGCACCTTCCATCCACGAATATTCAGGAAAAATAAAGGAAAAATTTAATGTCTTTGTATATAAGTAGTGATATGTATTTGGAGATGTCTTATCCTTTGCATGGAAGTCAAGAAGTTGTACTGTAGGCGAAACAAACCATGAATCCGCAAACAAATTAACGATATTTCTTGATTGTTGCTTTATGTTGTCATCAGAATATTCCTTGCAAAGTAAATCGGATACGATTGTTTCGTCTTTGAACATCTCCAAGGCTAATGTTGGGGCAACACTCTTACATAAAACAGAAGTAGGTATACCCTCAGTTAGATTGAATCCCATAGGTTCTTGTAGCATTCCCAAAATAAATGGCATAATCGATCCTTCGTTGTCTGTTGTACCTGCCAGCATGTCTAACGATCTAAAGTAAATGGATTCCTCCGACTTAGGATCATTCAAACTGTCCAAAGGTGACCTCCGAAGTAATTCTCCGTCAACAGAAGGCCAGATGACTTGTGAAAGAGTAAATTTGCCAAAAAATTGAGTTCCCGGATCTGACTGGGCTTTTACCAATTCGTCAGATGTTTTTTTCTTGAGACAACTTACAAGAACATTGTTGTCGACATCTAAGTCTTCGTCAATTATACATCCCACGAATTTCCCTGTAGCTTTTGCAGCTCTTGCAGGATTTTGCGCAATTCCCATGAACGAAACAGCAGGTCCGCTCTGTGGAATGATACGCCGGAATAGACGTGCAGTATTTGGTATCACAGCAAGGCAGGACACAGCGAAACCTCCGGCAGATTCACCAAAAACAGTCACCGATTCAGGATCGCCTCCAAATGATGCAATGTTCTTGTTTACCCACTTCAGAGCTTCAATCATATCCCAAAGTCCAAAATTACTGGGTAGTGCAGCATCCTCTGTGCTAAGGAAGCCAAATATTCCTAGACGGTAGTTAATGGTTACCACTATGACGTCTTTCAGGGCAAGGAATGACGCGTCATAACCCCAACTATTTCCCGTAACAAACGCCCCACCATGAATCCAAAACATGACCGGTTTGTTAACTTCAGTCGAAACAGCTCCAGGTACATAAATATTTAGTTGTAAACAGTCCTCACTTACTTCAGTATTTTCTGCGTTTTCCCACATGTCTGGAAATAGAGATATATCTTGCATACAGGAAGGACCAAAGACAGTTCCGTCCAAGGTTTCATTCCAAGGTTCAACGGGAAGTGTTTTTTGGAATCTTAGGTTGCCAACAGGGGGTTTAGCGTATGGAACATTCCGGAACTGCACGATATCCTTTCCGAGAGCGGGAACGACTACACCTTTGATCGGACCAGAAGGCGTATCGATTGTCGGGAAGGACAGGCATGACGTGCACGCTATCATGGCGTACTGCAGCCAACCATATAGGATGTGCGGTTTCATAGTTTGCAATCCTAAAGGAAAATAATGATTTTATTATAAAAAGGTAAATCGTGTACCTTTCCCCTTTTTATAGGTAAAATGTGACTGAAAGTTGTCCAAATGTGTACAAAAGGTTTTAATGACCAACACTACAGTTTGTCAGTTGGAATCAAGTTAGTAATACTGTATCTGTGCTACAGCAAGATGTTTCATTAATGTCGCAACTCGAAATAGTATGACTTGAAAAGCACAATGCTAATTGTAAACAATGTAACGTTATCTTTATTCGTGAATCTAAGAGGCCACGATGGACAAGTGGATTAAGGCGTCTGACCGTCTACGATCACTAGCCCTCCGCCACTCGGTTGCAGTTAAAGGTCTACGTGAGGTAGTCGCCTGGTACTGGCTGCAGGTCGTGATTTTCCCGACAGTACTCCAGTTTTCCTCCACCACTAAAACCTGGCACATCATTGATTGACCATAGTAGTTAAAAGAACTTTGAAAAATTAAAACAATCTAAAGCAGCAAAGTTACAGTCAAACAATAATCTAAGCATGTGTGTTCTCTTGATAAAGTCTAGCTTGTCATAAAGAATGTAAAAAAAAAGGTAAGTAGATCTTGTGTTAATGGACAGATGATCTTGATAGATAGGATGATATTTTGAAAAAAAAGAAGAAAACAGGCGCTCCGAAGTGCAAGTTCAACTATAGTTATAAACATATATCAACTAAAGAAAGGTGAACGAACGTGATCTAAGATCAACAATTATGAAACAAGTTTTCCGACTTTAACTTATCACTCGTGTTGGCACAGAGGTCTTTATGTGAGAGGAAACAGGAGTACCCGGAGAAAGACCACGTCGGCAAGCGAGAGACCAAGTACCTTTCCAAATTCGATCGGGGTATCAAACCTCGATCGTCTTGGAGGAAGGCGAGTGCGCTATCCGTTGTGCCCCCAGGTGAGACCACCATAGTCCTATATATTAGACTGAGGCAGGTTCGACTGTAATTGTAAACAGATGGTCTCCAACACAGGTTAACATATTATTGTAGACATTTTGCTCGTTGGCGACATATGGCTAGTGCAAGTATAGACAAATGTGTGTGGTAGAGACGTCGAACTTGGTTCATTTCGAGTATGTACTTGCATGTGCATTTGGTTGCCTTGAGAGTTGTGGTGATGATCAGTATTTATAATGTTGATACTTTGTATAAGGTAAGTATGAGAATTAAAAATAATTGCAGAGGCGACCTATTTTGTGAAGAGTATTGACGATTTGATGGAGTGGCAAACAATTGTTAGTACGAGTATTGACTAATATGGGCCTATGTCTACCTTAGACAGATATGAGTATGTATTAGAAGCTGTAATTTCGACCTAGGGCTAGTACTGGTTTACGGCAAACACAAATATAAACTGGTGTACCATGTCGTCTTTGGGCTTACACGAGTATGGACAAGTCAGTTCTATTTATTAAGTATCATTGAACTTTAAACATCTATTCCCTATTCGCTATTTTCCTGACATTTATGAGTCTCAAAATTGGAATTTTCTTTTTTTTTTTCTCTTAAAATATTTGAAACTTATCGCGTTGCCATTGATGCTTCCATATATGTGTCATAATACCATATCTAGTTACCCATTCCCTCAACCATTCTTTTTTATTTATACTATTAATGTCAGGTAACAATCCCGATAGTGCCATATCGAATACAATAGTACTAGGTATTCAGCTGTAGATATCAAATGACTGGCAGGCGCGGAGCTCTTATCTAGAGTTGCAAAAACATTCGGATTGTACCATTGGTCCTAGTTATCCACATTCTATATTTTTAGTTCATTTTTAATTATTATTCATTGTGGTAGTATGCGAGAGAGGGCAAGGGAACAACATCGTTGCATTTATAGCTATGCACGAGATAACACAATTCAACATGAAAATGTAGAATTTACTTTCACTACAATATGCTGTATACATTATGTATCTATTTGCTTACAATTCTCCAGATCCCTTATTTAAAAGATCCTCTCCACAAACTCTTCCTCTCAGACTCTACCCCACCGGCCACAACCCTAAACACATACACATACATGTAACCCACCGGTCATCCCTAAACACATACACATAAACCGAACCAACCACAACCCCTAAACACATACGCACAGTCGAAACCAACTCGTTACCCCTAAACACATATACACACTCTACCCACACACGCCACTCCTAAACACACACACACACACACACACACACACACACCCCAAACCCACCCGCCACCCTAAACACATACACACACATCAAACCCACCCGCCACCCCTAAACATATACATACAAACCAAACTTACCCGCCATCCCTAAACACATCCACACAATAAAACAACCCGCCACCCCTAAACATATACACACACATCAAACCCACCCGCCACCCCTTAACATATACATACAAACCAAACTTACCCGCCATCCCTAAACAAATACACACACTAAACCCACCCTCCACCCCTAAACACATACACACACTAAACCCTTCCGATCATTACGCCAAAACAATTGCCTTGCTATTGCCCATATAATATAACATAGCCAACGATTATATTAACCATATTAAACACTCATTGCGATTAAGATGACATGAGTAAACCATTTATATATTTATTTACGCCGTAAGTCTTTGTGGGGGTATCGATTGGTAAAGTCGAATGACATGTGATCATTTACTGATGTTACTGTATGTCACTGTTACTTAAGTTGTTAGTCTCTTATGTTAATCCTCAATAACACAGCAATACTGAACATATCGCAGTATTCTTCCAACTCAATCTACGTTCAACGTACCTTGTGCTGTATATATGTCAATAAATTGCCGACGTCTGTCAGGTAGGTGAATCAACTACCCCGGCTAACATACCGCTGGATTATTATACACAAAAACGTAAACATTCTGTAAGGTGAAGTCGTACTGGTACGTGTTACACCCGTATGTTCAACAATGGCTCAGTTTGAAATCCGGTCATTTTGATATATAATCCTCAGGCACATGTGCATCAATTAAAAAATAAATTATCGTACAAAGCACTGAAGGTTACATTACTGCATCGTAAACAAGACGACGACCGACCAAATGCTTGGATTATCAAGACAGAGTTATGATAATGATTCCCCTATTTACTCGACTGGCTGGTTACTGGAATCGAGCTGACATATATTTGTTTAAATGTTATAGAAGTAAATACTGTTTTTGAAATTTTATGTTTGTTATATTGGCTTTCAGTTGTTCTTCATTATAATCTACTGTTTGTGGACTTGAGGGTGTCTTTGATGTATGGATCATATATATGAAGTCATCTTTATTACATTGACTTTACATTTAGACTTGCTCAAGTCGAGGTAAAGATAATCATTTGATAGCAAGTATATTTGTGAGTGTCATTAGATTAAATATTTATAAATAAAATTCAATAATCAATGCTTGTTCAATAAATCGATTGATTTGTTAATGTCTTTAAAAATTAACCATTCATCTACGTAGCGATTGGCCGAATCAATGACCAGAAACCTGTGATGAGTTGGAATATTTCATGGAAGAGAGGGGAAGCTACACATCATCACATTAATAACCCCGATTCATTCACTCTGCAAAGTAAAATTGAATGCCGTCCGTGTAAAAGTATACTCCCTCAGTCTTTCTTATGACATTAAAATATCAGTTCTGGATAAGAAGAGGATAATTCTTTTATACCTCAAGGCATAACTTCTATCATTTAAATATACTGGACTATAAACAATCACATGGATGTGTACTCAATCTATGTTGTGTTTGTTGTCTGCTGAGAATGCGGTAAGAAGGATGGCCAACTTGCAAACAACAGTGAACGGCTGTACACTATTACGTAACATTACACGATCACATTGGCATTTTTTTTTACATATTCTACCTTTTTCTCCAATTTCTTGGTGATTTTATATTCACGTTAATGTGTATATTGATAACTATCTACCGGCGTCATGTGTTTGTGTCTATGTTTGTATGAACGTATTGGCACACAGGTTTTCTCCACGTACGGTGTGTTTTTGTTGTAGAATGTAAATGCAACATGTTTGTAGTTACTTTGTGGTATGATATATTTGTAAAATATCTTTATACCATTCCGTTTTCGTCAAACGTGAGTATTACATATGGATAGTGTACATGTACTAAAGATAATAAGTAGGTGACAAAAATCACCGGTGAAAGATTTTCAAAGTGAATCATACATAAAACCTTTTAAACAATGTGTGTAACTACAATGTCGCAATCCCGAGAAAATTATTTAGTTTAAAATATGAGGGGTTTTTTTATTAATAAAATCTATACATCACAAAATTATGCAAAAATGTTCAACATAATAATGGCTTCCAAGACACGAAAAGGACAGATGTGTTCAATCATGAATAGTTTTTTTTATTAATTACATTCAATTTTTTCGAAATTAAATCTAACGTTATTCTCAAACTACGTTTGCAGGCAATACCACAATAAGTAATTAATAAAATAAGATGTTTCAACATCACTGAGTGAAATAAGAAAAAATGCATTCTTTATTTCGAAATGTTCTTTTGAGTTACCTCCCATCTTTGAAAATTAGGGGAAAATTGAAAAAAATAGTGCACTCGGCAGGCACGAACCAGAATATTGCTATTATGGTATCAGAAAC
The DNA here is from genome assembly GCF_002113885.1 of Mizuhopecten yessoensis. Lineage (NCBI taxonomy): Eukaryota > Metazoa > Mollusca > Bivalvia > Pectinida > Pectinidae > Mizuhopecten > Mizuhopecten yessoensis. The sequence continues at coordinate 87,709 of NW_018407102.1, forward strand.
CTATAATATTTATTTATATGATATTTATAAGTCACCGTTATATCATGACATCATCAATCGTACAGTTATTAACAACCTTAGTGATGTCATCTATTGTATATGATCGTCGTATGTTTCATGCTGTTAACAAGTATATCGATCACATGAAAATCAGTGAGAACATGTAATTGACAAACCAATAACCTGAAATGTCTGCCTTGGACATCCTTCTTTGACACGAATACATGTAGAACAAAAGTTGTCACTAGTGTTTATAAATGTATGAAACAAAGGTATGCAAAATAATTAATGAATGTAAAACCAACTGTTTGCAAATTATTCCAAAAGGGAAAAGTTCATCACACTTTAACTGTAAGTCGATGAATGTCATTTGCTCATTGATTTGCAAACAGTGTGAAGAAGTTTTTTTATCTGAAAATCTTGTGTATATAAACAACAAACGAAAGACGAGGAGTTCAGATATCTAAAATTTTAATGCATTACTTTTCTATATTGTAAACAGTGATGATCCGATTGCAATAAAATTTAATAACAAGCGTTTTTATAATACCAAAGTCCAATTTTATAACCAGTACTGATTTAATACTGAGTACACAGATCAATGTTTACATCATCAGCTTCAACTTCAGTATCATAACGGGTTTTTTGTTTTTATTTGTAATACCTATATATTATTGATGAGAAGAGGACCTTCAATGACATCCTCAGTGAAATAGAATTATGTAAACATCATGTTACCATTTTCATTAAAAGCATTTGATTACAGAAGATTGAATAGCGATATGTAAATATGAAGTTCTTCTATTATTTTCAAATATCAGATCAGGATAAATTTATGAACAAAGACTTAGTTCTCAAAGTCTTCATTTTGAGGTCAATTAAGAGTATAACCAGAGGTTGTAGTCAATCAATGAATGCTATGTTCTTTTTAAAAATATTATACATATATTTTTCAGTTTCTTATGCTTCAGGTATAGATGTCATTTCTAAGGTATTAATACATTTTGATAGTATTAAAGACAAAACAACTGTCACTCTATCACGAATAGTTAGACTTCTCTATGATCGCTCCCTCATTCAGTCCGAATTATTCTGACGTTTTATCGACTTTTTTATACCGGTCTATCGTCGACGTTAATCGACGATAGACCGATATAAAAAGGAAAAAAGTCGATAAAACGTCAGAATAATTCGGACTCTCCCTCATTATGTTGTATATAGAGAACATTAAAACGCGCCATTATAAAGTATTACATAAATGGTGATTGATGGGAGCATAGATAAACGCCCACAACCAAACCATCGTCCTTTAATAACTTTACATTAATGGCTTCAGATTTAGCAGCAGACATTTCCCAAAAAGGACAGAATAACTCTGACTATTATCGTTTAATTTTACACAAGAAGAATACTTTTGAAACACACCAACTGATTCATTTTTGGGTTCTTGCGATTCGATTTTGATTGCTATATTATTTACCTAAGATAATGGATATCCAACACATCGCAAGCAATTGTGTATTTTCGCATTATAGTGTTTCTATAACTCAGTCTTGACGTTGTTCTTGATTTTGTTCGGTATATCTTGTAACAGGAACTTCATCCTTTTCTCGAATAAGTTTTGTCCCGGTACTGGCTGATACTTCAACTCTAAATAGTCCCGGTCGTAAGAACTGAACGCTTTCCATTGGACCAGGCCATTTCCGTTTGGATTCCTGTGTCAAATTAATTATGTATGTTCAAGCGTAGTATATATTGATTAAAAAAACACAGAATTTATAAAAAAAAAAAATACCTTACATTACCTGTATTAAAAAAAGACATTAACAGGTCAACATCGACCAACATATAATAACAAAAATTGTAGTGGGTTGGTGGCTGCAACAATGCATTGCCGCAAAGAAAGAGTGCCCGCTTTAATAATTAGTTGGACCATAACCGAAAGACTTTGGTCATTATGAACTGGGATTTCATTTTTAGATTAGTTCCTGCACAGAAAAATGATTTCAATCTTCCTTCCTCTGACGAGACCTTAGTCCCGACGAATGGGACCTCGTATGACGTCAGTTCTTATTGATCAATCTGTAATTCTGCTAAGCTACCAGGATGAGGAAGAGAATATTAGATGGGACTCAAGTCATAACAATAACGTAACCCTAGACTTGAAAAAACAACAGGATAATATACACAAATTTGGAAGAGTTAAGCAGAATCATAGAATTGGTATTGACAGAAGCATTGGAACAATAACTTATCTAAGCAGAATATTCTGATGTAAACAACAATAAAACGCTACTTACCCTGTTTTAGCAAAGTTTGTCCAATAAGTGACGAGAATGTCGGTAAATGCTCTCTCTTTGTCAGAAGACAAGGATTCATCCATTTCATTCATACCAGTGGGGCCGAACATATAAACCAGTTCGGTCGCGTGCCCTGCTCCTTCCATCCACGGATATTCGGGAATGACAAAAGGAAACTTCAATCCCAGCGTATATAAGTATTGATATGTGTTTGGAGATGCCTTGCCCTTTGCATGGAAGTCAAGCAGTTGTACCGTAGGTGCTACAAAACATACATCCTCATACACAATAGCGATATTTCGTGCTTGTTGCTCCAAGTTGTCTGCAGAATATTCTTTGCAGAGTAAATCTGAGGCGATTGTTTCGTCATTGAACATCTCCTTGGCTACTGTTGGTGCAAAAACGTCGCATAAAACAGAGGTAGGTATGCCATCAGTAAGATTGAATTCCATTGGCTCCTGAAGTCCAATCAGAAGGATTGATAATAAAGATCCTTCGTTGTCTGTTGTACCTGCCAGCATGTCTAAAGATCTAAAGTAAATAGATTCATCCGACTTAGGATCATTCAAACTGTCCAAAGGTGACCTTAAAAGTAATTCGCCGTCAATAGAAGGCCAAGCAACTGGTGAAAGAGAAAAATGACCAAAATATAGAGTTCCTGGGTCTGACTGAGCCTTTAATAGTTCTTCAGAAGTCTTCCCCTTCAGGCAATCTACAAAGTTTTTGTTTTCGATATCTTTGTTTTCGTCAGTAATGCATCCAACGAATTTCCCTGTAGCTTTAGCAGCTCTTGCAGGATTTAATGCTATACCCAATAATCCAATAGCAGATCCGCTTTGGGGAATTATCCGTTTAAATAGACCAGAAGTACTCGGAATCATAGCCAGGTATGATACAGCGAAGCCGCCGGCAGATTCACCGAAAATGGTGACCGATTCAGGATCGCCTCCGAATGATGCAATGTTCTTATTTACCCACTTCAGAGCTTCAATCATATCCCAAAGTCCAAAATTACTGGGTAGTGCATCATCCTCTGTGCTAAGGAAGCCAAATATTCCTAGACGGTAGTTAATGGTTACCACTATGACGTCTTTCAGGGCAAGGAATGACGCGTCATAACCCCAACTATTTCCCGTAACAAACGCCCCACCATGAATCCAAAACATGACCGGTTTCTTAACTTCAGTCGAAACAGGTCCAGGTACATAAATATTTAGTTGTAAACAGTCCTCACTTACTCTAGTATTTACTGCATTCTTCCACATTTCTGGAAATTGAGATATATCCTGCATACAGGAAGGGCCAAAGGCAGTTCCGTCAAGTGTTTCGGTCCAAGGTTCTACCGGAAGTGTTTTCTCGAATCTAAGGTTGCCAACTGGAGGTTTTGCGTATGGAATGTTCCGGAACTGCACGACGTCCTTCCCGAGTGTGTGAACTGCTATGCCTTTGATCGGTCCGGAAGGAGTGTTTACTGTCGGAAAGGACTGGCATGACGTGTACACTATAATGGCGGACTGCAGCCAAACATATACTAGGGCGTGTGGTCTCATCCTGCTATTTTAACTGAAAATTTTGACAATAGCGTAAAATTTTCATCAGGGTTTTCTTATAAATAAATGTCTAAGATAAGGTACGATTACAGAACTCCTCTAAGTCGGCAGGAATCATTTATGAGTGTTTCAGGTTGTGCCGACTCTTATACTAACCCTCTAGGGCGTGAAATAGTCCTAGATTAGTATGACAGCGGAGGGGGCTAAATATATGCGTGTTTATGGTGTAGTCAAACCTGTTATCTATAATATCAAATCAGAATGGAAACATTGTCTTAAAAGTTAAGGTGAACTCTGAGACAGATTTGACTGTAGTTACAGACAGATTAGACAGGTGATCAATGAGACAGCTTTGACTGTAGCTACAGACAGATTAGCTCTGATGTAGGTTAGCCCTGCAGGCTCGAGAAAGAAGAGTGGGTGTTTTTTGTTTTTTTGTTTTGTTTAGGGGACAATCAAGAAACCAAATTTGATCTACTACCCGATTGCAAAACTTTAAATTTATATCTCTTCTTTTAACTATCCTGATATATTTTTTAAGAGTTTGTCTCCCTAGACACCCGTAGGTCCTAAGCTGTTGCGAAGACGTTTCCAAGAAATCTAACATAAGTTTGATTATTGTTGTTAACAGCTAGTAGCTATAGAGGATAGCGTCTGAGACACGCTTTGTTGTTAACAGATAGTATCTATAGAGGATAGTGTCTGAGACACGCTTTGTTGTTAACAGGTAGTAGCTATAGAGGATAGTGGTGTCTGAGACACGCTCTGTTGTTAACAGGTAGTAGCTATAGAGGAAAGTGTCTGAGACACGCTTTGTTGTCAACAGGTAGAAGCTATAGAGGATAGTGTCTGAGACACGCTTTGTTGTTAACAGGTAGTAGCTATAGAGGATAGTGTCTGAGACACGTTTTGTTGTTAACAGGTAGTAGCTGTAGAGGATAGTGCCTGAGACACGTTTTGTTGTTAACAGGTAGTAGCTATAGATGATAGTGTCTGAGACACGTTTTGTTGTTAACAGGTAGTAGCTATAGAGGATAGTGTCTGAGACACGCTTTGTTGTTATCAGGTAGTAGCTATAGAGGAAAGTGTCTGAGACACGCTTTGTTGTTAATAGGTAGTAGCTATAAAGGATAGTGGTGTCTGAGAAACGTTTTGTTGTTAACAGGTAGTAGCTATAGAGGATAGTGTCTGAGACACGCTTTGTTGTTAACAGGTAGTAGCTATAGAGGATAGTGTCTGAGAAATGTTTTGACAAGTTACAGATAAATGGTTAGCAATGCAGCCTTGATAACCTTTTGTAAATTCTACAACATCATCTAGGGTTGGATTTTAATGTTTAAGCGATATTTGCTCCTATTTGCGGTGTGTATCAACAACGATGTTTCCGTAAATAGTTCATTGTGTTATCTATTAAAACAAGTGACAGTCCAAATATTGACACAGTGTAAAATGTAGTCCTAGATACTGACCCGCTGAAATTAAATGACAGACTAGTATGAGTCTAGTCTGGTGTTATACAAAGCTTCCAGATTTTACTCTTGGGATAAATTAGCTACATCATTCCCAACTCCGTTCTTTATGTAACAGTTTGTAAGTCTGACCTACCCACGAAACTCCCTATACACACACATGAATTCCACCTTTACACTTTTACACTTTGGTAATAGGTATATTATACAAACAATGAATTACACTGTACCAGACAGGCGTTTCGTCCTTTTACGACTCATGGGTGATACTAGGGTCCAAATAAGTCGGATCCAAAGTAATACTGCAGATAAAAAAATACTTTCAGTATTAAGCAACTTTTTATTCATTTGCTTACTTTTACTATAAAAATATACATCGTTTATTTTTATTTGACACTCGATGCAATTAAAATGTCGCGTGTAACCTTTATATTAGTAATTATTGTAATATTCTGTGGTAAAACTGAGGCTTGCAAGATATCGAATGATCAGGTCATATGACATGTAATCTGTACAAAACGTCCAAGCTAAGTTAATAGTGTCCCTTGTTACTTATATTTTGGTGACATAACAGTGCTGACCGTTCAGGATGGATGTGTGTTGCATTCATAATACTATTTTGGAGTGAATCTGTATCATAAATACTCAACTTTAATCAACGTACCTGGTAGAGAAGCTGAGGAGAAGTTTCCAGGTTGGTACGCGGGTCGAATGAACCGACTAACGGTCTAACGTCTGGAGTGCTTTATCAACAATTTAGGGGTGACGTTTCATTGGTTTATCTCGTATGTCAGACGATGACCCCATTATGACCAGCCGTGTTGATATAAAAGGTATAAATGATGTTTCATGTAAATCATGAACTGTCTCTTCTCTCTCTCATAAGATGACGTTGATACGTAGAACCACGGAATTAGATTATCCAAGTCCGTGGTAGAATGAACGTATTGAGGATATCCAGGTTAATTAGAATTGGTAAATTACGTATAAACGTACATTTTTCATTAAAACTCGTTATAAGAAATAAAGTTTATATTCTGTTAGCAAGTCTTCTTATCAATGTTATATACATGTACGTACTAAAAATGTATTTAGTCATGAGCGCTGAATTTCTATCTGTATAGCGGTATACCGCCAAATGTATATATAGTATGCTTACATACATGTTTACTGATATATGGTTTGAATAGTCATTTTATGGTTGTAAATCCCAAACATATTGAGTATCAAGTCTATACTATTTCACGTGTCCTAGTGCACACGTATGATGCTACACCATTTTAAATAGTCACTAAAATGGTTATTTTGAACATAAAATATGTATGCAGGATGACTAGTCAATCTAATATTTGTTTTCTTAACAATAATCATAATAATTGAAAGTCAAACTAATTTTCTGACTTATCAACAACTTTGCACCCAGATATTGTGAAGTTCCTTTCAAAGCCTCTTATCGCCTGATTGTCAGAAAAGTAAGCAAGTCGATATTCTTGGTCACCATATGCGTAAAATTGAAACTTTATACATGTACACGATATAAATAGGCCTTATTCGATGTTCCCGAAATCATGCTGTGACAGCTGATCTTGTTGTCCTTAGTCACGTGTTGTAATTATGATGTCCTTTTATGTGTGTACTTATGTTTTTCTGTTAATTTCAAATTGTCTGTATGTATGTAATACAGTAACGCTGGTCTGTTTGTACTCTCCCCCTGCCTTGATTGAACTTTGTAATGAAAAATACTTCTTAATATATGTATGTACCACGTGTCTCATCCCCCACCTGTTACAAATCATAATATTTGATAAAAGATAGATTCAAAGAATTTCAATCTAATAATGGGGCACATTGGAAATCGGAGATTAATTGTTTTCTCCTTCATTCATTTGTCTTAATTAATGCCATTTCGAATTCCAAGTATGTTTTTAGCCTCAAAAATGTATATATTCACATTATAATTCATATTTTGTTGTTGATTTCTAATGACATTGAACTTAATCCGGGGCCACTATGCAGTCTTGATATTGCTCACCTAAATGTTAGATCATTAAGAAATAAAATTGAAACTATAAAAGCTGAATTAAATAATAATGATATAATATGTCTAACAGAAACTCATCTTTCTCCTGAAGTATTAGATTCTGATATCACCATAGATTCCTACTCACATGACAGACTGGACCAAAGATCAGGCCCTGGTGGTGGAGTACTAATTTATCACAAGAACACTATTTTTACTAAAAGACGAACAGACTTGAAACATAATGATGTAGAGTTAATTTGGGTTGAAGTATGTATTGAGTCTCGTAAATTCTTACTATGTTGTATTTATAGACCAGAAATGCCTGAAACTTATTGGGAAACACTAGACTTTGTATTTGAGAGAGCTATAAATACTAATCTAAATATAGTCATAACAGGTGATATCAATGTAAACATGATCAACTTACAACCGTATAGTCATCTTGGTAGACTAATGACCAAATATAATCTTGTAAACAAAGTTTATGAACCCACACGCATACCTCAAACATCTTCCACCTCATTAGATATTGTTTTCTCAAATAGTTTCAACTTAATTAAAAATGTTAAAAATGTATCTGTTTCTCCACCCATTTGTAGTGACCACTCTCCTATTCAATTCAGTATCACATTTGATGTCTTTAAACAAATATCTTATCAGAAAAAAATATTACTCTGTCAGGAAACAGATTATGAAAAAATGAATAGGAACATAAATATGATTGATTGGGTTACAATCTCAGAATTTCAAGATAGTAATGAATTTTATAATACTCTTTGTAATGATATTAATCAACCAAAAATCTGAATGTATTCCTATTATAAATGTTACAGTAAGGCGTAGAGATATAAAGTGGATGACAAATGAAATTAGATTTAAAATTAGACAAAGAAATAGGGCACAGAGAAAAGCAAAGTTAAATAACTTACCAACCATGACATTGGGAAAACTACAGACATATCAGGAACGAAGTCATTAATAAAATAAGAGAGGCCAAGAATAATTATATTGAAAATATGCAAAAATCATAAGCTAATACAAATATTTCTCAAGTAGTTGGAGGAAAATTGCAAAAAAAAATGTTTTAAATGCAAATAATAAAAGTAACTTCAATGTGATGAATGTATCATTCAACATCCATTTGATAAAGCTGAACATCTTAATAAGTATTTTACTTCTATATCTAAAACTTCTGAGAATCTTGAACCCATTCCTGATATTGAAATTAACTGTCCCCACTCTTTGGAAAACATAACAATAACGCATCAAGATGGCCATGACCAATTGTTTCTCCTAAATAGTAATAAACCAGCTGGACCCGATGGCATGGTACCTTATATAATAAAATCAACTTAAACATTCTATTTCTCTTCCTTTAATATTGTTTTTTAACAAAACACTACAAACAGGAGTTATCCTCCTTAGTTGGAAAACTGCTAATGTTAATGCCATTTATAAAGGAAAAGGTTTAACAAATGAAATCTAATTATAGACCAATTTCTATTACTTCATGTTTTAGTAAGATCATAGAAAAAAATACATATATAAGAACATGTTTAATTATCTTACTACACATGAAATTATTACTATGCATCAATCGGCATTTATGCCTAAGGACTCTACTATAAATCAACTTCTTTCAGTATATCATACTACTGTACAACTTTTACCAGTATAAAGAATTAAGATTTGTTTTTTGTGACATAAGCAAGGCGTTCGATAGAGTATGGCATGATGGACTGGTACATAAACTCCAATTATATGGCATCAAAGGGAAATTACTAGATGACAGAAAACAAAGAGTGTTAACTGAGGGATACATATCTACATCCATGCCTGTAAATGCAGGGGTACCACCAGACTCGGTTACTTTATATTAATGATATTGTTGAGTGTGTTTCTCATGTAATTAAACTGTTTGGTGATGACACTTCTCTGTATGCTGGAACAGACGTTGAACAAATCGAATTAGCACAAAACCTAACAGATGATCTCAGTAATATAAAACTAATAAATGGGATATTAAACTTAATCCAAATAAAACAGAATCTGTTATATTCTCTAAAACACTGAATACTCATCACCCAAATGTATATTTTTATGATGAACCTGTTACTGTCAGCCGAACACATAAATATCTTGGCTTGACATTCAGTGATGATGCTAAGTGGAACGACTACATTTATGATATTTACCAAAATGCATACAAAAGAATTAACATTCTAAGGATGATGAAACATAAACTAGACAGACAGTCATTAACCACGATGTATACACTATATAGTAGACCCATACTAGAATATGCAGATGTTGTTTGGGATAATTGTTCACAAAATCTAAAAAATATCTTGTCAGTCAGTCCAGTTATAGGCTGCAAGAATAATTACAGGACTGCGTAGAGGCAACACCCGCAATATCTTGTACACAGAATTAGGCTGGGTTCCTATTGAAAGCAGGAGAAAACAACATAAAATTATGCTAATGTACAAGATTATGAATAATGAAACTCCATATTATCTAAAAGAAATCACTGAATCACATTTTCATGATCCCACACTAGCTAGGTATCCCCTTAGATCACTTAGAATATTTGATCCTCCTCTTTGTCGAACTGTTAACTATTCTAATACCTTTTTTCCATCCATGTTTAATGAAATAAATAATATCGCTTCAGACCTTCAAAATATTCGTTTCGATTATCAGTTCAAAAAGTTAATAACACCTATTCCAAATTCAAACACAAGAACAACTGATGTCTTTAAGTTTTTAGGAAATCGGGAAAATATTATTCTGTCAGTTGAGAAATGAGGCCAGTAACCTAAATAATGACCGTCAGAACGATTATCTTACTGAGGCATCCGCTTGTTCTTGTGGCTCTAGATTTGAAACAGCATCTCATTACTTCCATGATTGTATCAAATACACTGATGATCGTATTGTAGTTTTTCAGAATATATTCCATGAAACTCACAACTATTTATCATTAGATGTCATGCTAAATGGTTGTCAGAGATGTGATGAAAATAAAAACGTACATATTCTTCTATCTAAATCCAATTAGATATCCAGTTCTAGAAGATTCTGGACACTTAACTAAAATTTTGAATGAAATTTTCATTATCTTATATTTTTTTATTTTTTTTTTTTCATTCTTTCATTCATTTGCTCAATATAATTCTTCTGATTTCCAAAAATGGTACATGCATATTAATATAAATATTTCCTATTTGTCTTCTTGGTTTATTTTTAAATATTGATAGTGGGGGCTGCCCAATCCATTTGTCCTTTGACAATAAAATTTATCAAAATTGAAATTGAAATTGAAAATGACGTTGATATGTAAACGTGAAGTTAAAACTGTACATTTGTGTGCTTTGGGACAATTATTAAGTGACAATAGTGCAACATGGAAGGTTATTGAGCATGAGCAGAATATTATGGAAGACAAAATCAATGTCATTAGCAAATATATTTGAAGAATAAATTCAAGTATCAAGGATTTGTTCCCTCGTGGTTGTTGCATCGTCAGTAAGCCATTTTCATAAAAAACACAATTTGGGTCGAGCAGCTTTGCTCCTTTTTCTTGTTTTAAACAGAATTTCTTTAATTTCCTTTTTCCTCTTTCTTGTGTCCTCCAGGGGATGCTGAATGTCTCTTACACTATTTCTTTTTAAAACATTTGTATATTGATGGGTGATATATTGAAAGCTATTCAGTCGGCAAATTGTAAGGGATAAGATGACTAGCTTAAAAGAATAGGCGTTTTCTCCTTTTTCGTGGAAGGAAATACAATAATTGAGGATCATGAAAGTATTATCAGAAACGAATGGGGTTATGAGTGTTCTTTCAGTTCGTTCAGGTCAAACTATAGGGGATAGCCATTTTGTTCAGTAACAATTTTTAATTTAAAGTCAAGAAAGAAAACAAAGAAGCGAGTGGCAATTGAAATTGAAGTTGAGTCAGTAACATTTACTTTAGTTACACTTTATGGGCCTAACTCAGATGATCCAGACTTTTTTGACAACTTGAAGGAAACTATAGAAACATTTCGTATCGACAGAACAGTAGCATGTGGATACTTTAATCTAGTTCTTAACCCTGAGATTGACTATGATAATACATGTAATTACAAAAATACCAATAATCCCCATACACGGTGAAATCTCTTAGAAATAATAGACTAGGAAAACCTTGTTGACATATATAGACAGTATGATCCAAACCAAAGAAGATATACTTGTAGGGAAAACCCCACTTAAGCAGTCAATGCTGGAATTTCTTTATTATTTTTGACATTCTTTTATAACCTCACATGCCGTAGGGCAAGTGAGTTTTTGTCATGTTGCGGCGTTCGTCCGTCCGTCCGTCCGTCGTGGTTCGTCAACTTTTCCTTTAAACGACTTCTTCTGAAGAAAGGAAAGGCCTGGATTCATGATATTTGGCTGAAAGCATTGTTGGTAAGAGCCCAACAAAGTTTGAGAATGAAAATGACCTTGACCTACTTTCAAGGTCACAGGGGTCAAATGTGTCAAAAACTTCAAACGACTTCTTCTAAAAAACTGAAAGGTACAGAATCTTAATATTTGGCTGGTAGCTTTCTGTGAAAGAGCCCGACAAACTTTACGAATGCAAGTGACCTTGACCTCATTTCAAGGTCACAAGAAATAGGTATGTCAAACGCTTCAAACGACTTCTTCTGAAGACCTGAAAGGTATAGAATCTTCATGTTTGGCTGAATGCTTTTTTTGGTGGAGCCCGACAATGTTAGAGAACAAAAATGACCTTGATCTACTTTCAAGATCATATGGGTCAAATATGTCAAACACATCAGACGACTTCTTCTGAATAATGGACAGGCCTAGAGTCATGATATTTGGCTTAAAGATTCATTCGTAAGAGCCCGACAAAGTCTACGAGTGAAAATTACCTTGACTTTCTATCAAGGTCCTAGGGGTCAAATATGTCAAACACTTCAAACGACTTCTTCTGAAGAAGTGAAAGGCATAGAATCATAATATTTGGCTTGTGGCTTCTTGGGATAGAGCTCATCAGAGTCTGCGAATGAAAATGACCTCAACCTCCTTTAAACGTCAACAACACTTCAAACGACTTTTTCTGAATAGCTAAAACGCATGGTTTTATAAGATTCAGCTGGTAAAGACAACAAAGTTTGAGAAGGAAAATGACCTCGAGCTACTTACAAGGTTACAGGGACAAATTTGTCAAACACTTCAAACAACCTCTTCTGAAGAACAGAAAAGCATAGAATCATATAATAATATTTGGCAGGTAGCTTCAACGGATTTAAACGACAAAGTTTGCGTGCGAAAACATTGTAGAACAGTATAATATTAATGAGAAGAATTTTCTATGACTGCTTGAATATCCAGGTAAGCGATACAGGCCCTCTGGGCCTCGTCCCTGTAGGTACGGCATACGAATTGTACCTGCTTTCCCTATTTTATGATCGTAAGAGGCGACTACATTTGGGATCTTATCTTTTCTCTTCTTTCTAAACAACTTTTTTCTTACTTATGTCTCTCTTGACAACGCTTCACGTTTGGCCTTTAGTTGAGCGTTCGCCCCTATGAAGAAGGCTTTGGTTCAGTCCCCTGGCCGAGACATACCAAAGTTTGTAAAAATGGTAGTTTTTACTCCTGCTTAACGCTCAGCAATTTGGGAGTTGGACGACTGGGTAGGCCGATGTCAGTATAGTGTGACCGGTTGGGGTGTCCTGCTGAGTGTCTTTGGCAGTATGTTTCAGTGAAGTAGTACTATAAAGTCGGCATTAGTTCCGCGCTATCACAAGGAGACAAACACGAACATATTGCAGCCTCCCAAAACACACACGCATACATTATATGCATGCATCCTGCACACAGAGGAGGCCGTCCTTAAATAACCAAAGCTGTTAGTAGGACGTTAAACAATAGTAAACCAAACCAAACCAAACCTCTGGGCCTCTTGTCTAGTATCCAAAGAGTTACTATCAGATAAAATCAGTTCATTCGTTTCCCAAAACAAACTCTTCAGTTTAAGGAATTCAAAAAAGGTTAAGGCTTATGGAAACTTAACAACTCATTACTCCATCACTTAGCAATATATAGACTTAGTAAAAACTGTCATCTTGGATACCCAAAAAAACAGCACTTTTTACCTGTTTAAGATCATGAACATATAGACCAAAATTTGGATGTCAACTCGCAGTTAACTATTCATGATTAATTATTTTAAATGTCCTTTAAATGAATATCAGAGGTAAGAGTATATCTCAGTCTTCTTATAGAAAAACCCCCCAAAGAAATGTGAGAGAAAATTAACTAAAACATATTATACAGAACTCTGAAAATGAAGATATTTTGAATAAAGATGAGAAAGAAACTAAGAAAGGGGAATTAGAACAAATCAGAATACTTATAATGAAAGGTAGTGTAGGGAAAGCAAGAGCACAGTTGATAGAAGAAGGGAAAAAAACGACAAGTTACTTTTTGGGTTTTGAAAATCGAAATTTTACTTCCAAAATAATTCCCAAAATTCAGACGGATGAAGGATCCATTGAAATAAAGTCATTTTATGAAAATCTGTATGAAGAAAACGGCAATATAGCATATATTAGTTTAGAAGATTTAAAAAAAAAATTGACAACATTCCCAAACTTACTGTTGCATAAGCCCAAAATTTAGAAGGTTTAATCTCACTTGAAGAAGCTAGTAAATTTCTGACAAAAATGAAGAACTATAAAAGTCCGGAATCAGATAGTCTTGCTGTAGAGTTTTGTTTTTAAATTTTCTGCAATCAATTAGGAAATTTTGTTGTTAGGTCTTTAAATTATGGATATCTACATGGCGAGTTATCAGTTAGTCGGCGACAATCTATAGTCACCTGACTACCCAAAGGGGATAAATCTAGTAGACACGATCTAAAAACAACTGGCGCCCAATTTCCTTACCAAATATGACATAAAATAGTATCTGGGGTTATTTCTAATAGATTTAAGTCAGTGTTAGACAAACCAATTAATAGGGATCAAACTGGATTTTTTTTTATCAGGACGTTACATTGGGGAAACACAAGGTTACTGTATGATTTTATGCAATTCACAGAAGAAAATGATATACCAGGTGTGATTTTGATGATAGACCTTGAAAAAGCCTTCGACTCGGTATCTTGGAAATTTATTGAAAATGTTTTGATTTATTTTTGATTTAGAAATGATATTCTTTCCTGGATTAAAACTTTACATAGGAATGCATCAGCTTCAATTAATATGGGGGAAATCTATCTACAATTCTCGACATAACAAGTACAATGTAGCTGTAGCAGGGCGTTTCAATCGCTCAGTATTTAGTTAATTTTTCATTGTCATACGGTTACATCAATTGCTTTGAGGTTCCTTCGCAACAAATTGGACCATATTTGCTCATTATTGGTCCAAAACACAAGTCTTTTGGAATTGGTTAAAGTTTTAGGGCAAGTTCTACAGGTTACAGTTTTAGGGCAAGTTCTAGTTCTTTGGAAACTAATGGGCAGATTTCAACCAAATTTGGCAGGAAGCATTTTTAGGGGAAGGGGGTTCAAGATTGTACAAATAAAGTCCCTGACCCCCCAGGGGACAGATGGGCGGACCCAAAGGGGTTAATTTAACGGTATGACGGTATGACTTTTGAGGGATAAGGGGTTAAATAACTTTATCTTTTTTTCTACAATGTTTGAAGAAGAACTTGAAACTTTACACATGGTAGATTTATGTATGGGGAAGTGCACCAAACATTCAGAATTTTGACGATCGGAAATCTGAGCAGAGCCTGCCATTTTCTCTAACTTTTGTGACCTCGACGCTGATTGACTTCTAAATTTAACGGACAAATCAGCGCCGAGGTCACAAAAGTTAGAGAAAATGGCAGGCTCTGTTCAGATTTCCGATCGTCAGCCTGACCATCTTGAAAACTTGACTCGGGTGTCCGACATAATAATGTAAGGCCATGAACTATCATACAAGTAAGTTTGTACCGACATTGAATAGCGGACATGCCGTGTGTTTTGCACTACCCACTGGGGATTTAGCGTGTCAGCCCGTGGACAGCACAGTGTCCGACCAACTGAAATTCGGCCATTTTTCGATGTTTCAGGAAGACTACCGAACATTTTACTCCATTATATATAGCAAATCATACATCAAATTAAAGAAAAATATTTTTCTGTCGATCTTGACTGCTCCCGGCATCATTCTATGAACGGTTATGACAAAATCGCATGTTTTCTTGAACAGGGTAATTTTACACGGGGGGACAGAATTCGCAACTTTTAATTATATTATTAGTGTATTGACAGAGGAGGCTAGTACCTGTGGTTTATCTGTAGCTGTTTAACGAGATTTTGTGGAAATATCTTCCCATGGGATATCTGAATATTTCTTCCTGGACTTATACGGCTATTGAACTGATTCGAAGAAAACCTCCATGACAAAATTCATAAGTAATATCTTTTGATTGAATATGATCAGCATCCATGAATATTTACTCAAGCAACATGTTACTATTTCATTTAAAATCATTTGATTGGATTACAAAACATGATATTGCAATGTGCATTTGTTAAAATATTATACTTTAATTGTCCTCGTTGTAGGGAAACACGCCTTTGTTTCCCATTGATTATTCATATCACGGAGAAAGAAACATGGACATTAAATGCTCTGTTATAACTGATTAAAACACCCAAGCACAGATGATCAGATGGACGCCTCATTGTTGTCGTCTGCTTCAGTCAATCGGAACTCGGTCGTGTTTTAATATAGAGGTGAAATTTGACCGAGAAACTTTAGCGTGTGAGAACGGCATGACGTAATCCAATCAGACACGGGTTTTTTTTATAGATGACGTATAAAAAATAAAAAAAAAACATCAGTATAAATGTCAGCTCCTTCATTTGTATCATTCTGAATCCCCTTTAGACCTACCTAAATATGTTTCAAAACAAATATGGTTGATATCTACGATCTCATTGTTTCAGATAAGAAGTCCTTAAAGGCAATATATGATTGTCAACTTTACCATCTTTGGCCCCGCCCATTTGCAGCTTTCGGGGCAGTACCTCCATTTGTACAATTTTGAATCCCCATCCCTAAAGAATGATGTTTGATTTCCATTTACTATTTGCTATTATAGTTACAGAGGAGATGTCGTTTAAAGCAGTATGGCCATGTTACCGTTGTAAGCTGTCACTCTCTAATATCACGCTGTTGACCCAGCATATGGCTGTCCTTCACTTACATAAACTATAGAATATTATTCTCACATTTTTAGCGCTACATTTCTAAAGTTCAGTCTTGACATTGTTCTTGATTTTGTTCGGTATATCATGTAGCAGGAACTTCATTCTCCTCTCGTATAAGTTTTGGCCTGGGACTGGCTGGGTATTCAACTCTAAATAGTCTCGGTCGTTAGAACTGAACGCCTTCCATGGGGCCAGAGCTTTTCCGTTAGGATTCCTGTGTAAAATAAAAGATTTTTTCAATACTCATAAAATCAAAAATAAAATCGTTCAACAAACACGGAAAAATTAAAACACCTTAACCCAACTGTGTAAGTGTTACATGTAGACATAGAAATATCCGGAAAGATCAACATGTATCAATAATGGCGATGTATTGGTGGCTCCCGCAATACACTGCCGTAAATATTAGACAATTCTTTCAAAAACTTTCAAAAGACATTTCCGTTGTTGCACTGAGCCATAGAATTGAGAAAATTACTTTTAATACAAGTTCAGTGGCTGGTGTACTGCACTTATGTGTTATAATCAGAAGCATAGGTGAAATGATTTATCGTAATAACTGTGTATAAACAACAACAAAGCTACTTACCCTGTTTTAGCAAAGTTTGTCCAATAAGTGACGAGAACGTCGGTAAATGCCCTTCCTTCGTCAGTAGACAAGCATTCATCCATTCCGTTGTTGCCTTTCGGGCCAAACATATACAGCAGTTCGGCTGCATGCGTTGCACCTTCCATCCACGGATAGACAGGAAAAAGATAGGTAAAATTCAATGTCTTTGTATATATGTAGTGATATGTGTTTGGAGATGTCTTATCCTTTGCATGGAAGTCAAGAAGTTGTACTGTAGGCGAAACAAACCATGCATCCGCAATCAAATTAACGATATTTCTTGATTGTTGCTTTATGTTGTCATCAGAATATTCCTTGCAAAATAAATCGGATACGATTGTTTCGTCCTTGAACATCTCCAAGGCTAATGTTGGGGCAACACTGTTACAGAAAACAGAAGTAGGTATACCCTCAGTAAGATTGAATCCCATAGGTTCTTGTAACATTCCCAAAAATAATGGCATTATCGATCCTTCGTTGTTTGTTGTACCTGCAAGCATGTCCAACGATCTAAAATTAATGGATTCCTCCGACCTAGGATCATTCAAAATGTCGAAAGGTGTCCTCCGAAGTAGTTCTCCGTCAAAAGAAGGCCAGATGACAAATGAAAGAGTAAATTTGCCAAAATATTTAGTTCCCGGATCTGACTGGGCTTTCAACAATTCGTCAGATGTTTTTTTCTTGAGACAATTTACAAGAACGTTGTTGTCGACATCTAAGTCTTCGTCAATTATACATCCCACGAATTTTCCTGTAGCTTTGACAATTCTTGCAGGATTTGATGCTACACTCATTAATCCAATAGCAGATCCGCTTTGGGGAATAATCCGTTTAAATAGACCAGAAGTACTCGGTATCACAGCCAGGTATGATATAGCGAAGCCGCCGGCAGATTCACCGAAAAGAGTCACCGATTCCGGATTGCCTCCAAATGATGCAATGTTCTTGTTTACCCACTTCAGGGCTTCAATCATGTCCCAAAGTCCAAAATTACTAGGAAGTGCAGCATCCTCTGTGTTAAGGAAGCCAAATATTCCTAGACGGTAGTTTATGGTTACCACTATGACGTCTTTCAGGGCAAGGAATGACGCGTCATAACCCCAACCATTTCCCGCAACAAACGCTCCACCATGAATCCAAAACATGACAGGTTTTTTAACTTCAGTCGAAACAGCTCCAGATACATAAACATTTAGTTGTAAACAGTCCTCACTTATTTCAGTATTTTCTGCCTGTTTCCACATGTCTGGAAACAGGGATATATTCTGCATACAGGAAGGACCAAAGACAGTTCCGTCAAGGGTTTCAGTCCAAGGTTCAACGGGAAGTGTTTTCTGGAATCTGAGGTTGCCAACAGGGGGTTTAGCGTATGGAATATTCCGAAACTGCACGATATCCTTTCCGAGAGCGGGAACGACTACGCCCTTGATCGGACCAGAAGGCGTATTGATTGTCGGGAAGGACAGGCATGACGTGCCCGCTATCATGGCGAACAGCAACCAAGCATAAAGGATGTACAGTCTCATGTTTTGCAATCCTAAAAAAAAAAAATGATTTAACTTTAAATAGGTTAGTCGTGTATGTGACTGAAAGTTGTCCAAATGTTTACAAAAGGTTCAATGACCAAAAACATGGTATGTCAGTAGGATTTAAGTTAGTTATATGGTATCTGTGCTACAGCAAGATGTTTCATTAATGTCGTCAACTCGAAATGATATGACTTGAAAAGCACAAGGCGTCTGACCGTCTACGATCAATAGCCCTTCATCAATCGGCCACGGTTAAAGGTCTGCGTGGGGTAGTCGCCTGGTACTGGTTGCAGGTCGTGGTATTTCCCCAAGAACTCCAGTTTTCTTCCACCACGAAAACCTGGCACATTCTTGATTGACCATAGCAGTATAAAGTACGTACAGCAATAACAAAAAACTATTCATGAATCTAAGCAGCAAAGTACCGGTCAAACATATCTAAACATGTGTGTTCTCTTGATATAGTCTAGCTTGTCTTAAAAAATGTCAAAAATGCAAGTAAATCTTGTGTTAATGGCTTGATGATATTAAGAAAAACTAGAAAATGTCTGTAAGACATAAATGCCGCCGCTGCCATGTGGAATTAGTTTCAGTGTTCTATAAAAAGTAACAACCATTTTGATCTTGATACCCTGAAACATGCACACATAAGGTACTACACTTAAAGTTGATTTTAATATCCATATGTTTGTTCTGTATGTTATTACCATCTCCATAACACATTGAATGAAGTTGATAAGTGTTTAAATTGAATCAGTAGATGATTTTCTATATATAGCAACAGTGACCTAGGCCTTGACCTTGGAACCCTGAAACACAACAATATCCGAAGTATACTCATACTTGACCTCTGCATAAAGTTTGACCAAAATCCATGAAGGAATGAAGTTGCTAAGTGTTTAAATTGAACCAGTTGATGATTTTCTATATATAACAAGTGTGACCTTGGCCTTGACCTTGGATCCCTGAAATACAACGATATCCGAAGTATACTCATACTTGACCTTTGTATAAAGTTTTACCAAAATCTGTTAAAGAATGAAGTTGCTAAGTATTTACATTGAATCGGGACGGGGCGCGACGCGACGCGACGGGACGGGACGGGACGGGACGGGGTAACACTATATTTATAACAATTATGACACAAGTTATTCAGACTTCAATGTATCATTCGTGTTGGCGCAGAGGTCTTAATGTGAGAGGAAACCGGAGTACCCGGAGAAAGACCACGTCGGCAAGCAAGAGACCAATTACTTTTCCTGATCCGATCGGGGTATCAAACCTCGAATGTCTTGGAGGAAGGCGAGTGCGATATCCTCTGCGCCCCCAGGTGACACCACCCTAGTCCTATGGGTTCAACTGTAATTGTAGACAGATAGTCTCCAACACAGGTTAAACTGTTATTGTAGACACGACATACGGCTAGTGCAAGTATTGACAAATGTGTGTGGTAGAGACCTAGATTCATTGCGAGTATGTACTAGTATGTGTATTAATTGCCTGGAGAAGGTTAGTACGAGTTGAGACTGTCGTCTGCAGTGATGATCAGTATTTATAATAGCGATACTTTGTACAGGGCTTGTATGAGTATTAATAATATTTGCAGAGACGAAGTAATTTATGAAGAGTGTGGACGATTTGACGCAGAGGCAAACTATGGCTAGTGCAAGTATGGACTAATATTGGCTCATGTCTACCTGAGGCAGATATGAGTAGGTATTAATAGCCGTTATTTCGACCTGGGGCTAATACCGGTATGGACCAGTATATTAAATGATGGTTTACGGCAAATACAAATAAGAACTAGTGTGCCATATTATGCTTTGGACAAACACGAGTAAGGACAAGACTGTTTTATTTATTAAGAGTATCGTTGAACAAATTACATGCAAAATCTAGGTTCCTGACAGTTTAGAGTCTCAAATTTCGAATTTTCCCTTTTTTCTTTAAAATATTCAGAGCTATTCGCGTTGCCATTGATTCTTCCATATACATGTATATGTCATAATATCATATCTAGTTACCCATCCCCTCAAACACCCACCCCAACCACAAATATAAAAATGATGAAAACAGTGAAGTGGGGATATATGTCCACTTCGAACATATATAACAATGATATAAAACATAAACGTGTGTTTGACATAAACCGTACCTCTATTATCTATAGTGTCAATGTCGGGTAACAATCCCGATATTGCCACAGCGAATACAATAGTACCAGATATTCAGCTGCAGATATCAAATGACTGCCAGCTGGACATCTTAGCTAAAACTGCACTAAAACATCCAGATTTAATCCTAATTATCCACATTCGATAATTTTAGTTCGTTTTAATTAGTGTTCATTGTTGTAGTATGCGGGAGAGGGCAGGGGGAATAACATCGTTGCTATTTATAGTTATGCACGAGATAACATAACAAAACATGAAAATGAAAAATATACTTTGAATACAAGTTTGCTTTAAACACTTCAGACGCCCCAACCCTTCCCAATCCTTGCCAGATCCCCTGAACCCTTCTTTACCAACTTTTTCCCAACTCTTCCTCGCCCACTCTACCCAAACCCGTCACCCCTAAACACATACACACACCAAACCCACCCGCCATCCCTAAACAAATACACACACCAAGCCCAACCGCCACCCCTAAACACATACACACCCAACAAACCCACCCGCCACCCCTAAACACATACACACCTACCAAACCCACCCGCCACCCATAAACACATACACACACACCAAACCCACCCGCCACCCATAAACACATACACACACACCAAACCCGTCCGAACATTTCGCCAAAACAATTGCCTTGTTATTGCCCATGTAATATAACAAGACCATCGATAATATTAATCATATAAAATACTCCGTGCGATTAAAACGCCATGTGTTAATCATTTTTATATTTATATATGTGGCAAGTCTTGCCGGGTATCAAATGGTAAAACTATTAAGACTGTTACAGCTGTTAAAAACCTAGGGGTATACTTTGACAGTTCTCTGAACATGGAGAAACAAGTGAACGCTTTTGCCAAATACTGTTACTACCAGATCAGGAACATCGGCTGTATTCGGCAGTTTCTAACTGCAGATGCGTGCAAGATTTTGGTGCATTCACTTGTTACCTCTCGGTTGGATTATGGTAACGCCCTGCTCTGTGGTATATCTGACAAACTAACTAGTCGTCTGCAGAGGTTCCAGAACACTGCAGCACGGCTAGTTACTCGTCCTCGAAAGAGAGAGCACATCACACCTGCGCTTTATTCGTTGCACTGATTACCTGTACGATATAGGTCGGAGCACAACATTCTGGTATACACATACAAGGCACTGAATGGAACAGCTCATCAGTACCTACAGGAGCTTGTTACCCTGTATCAGCCGTCAAGATCACTGCGGTCGCAGTCAGAATCTTTGTTGTGTGTCCCAAAATATCGTACTGTGACCTACGGAAACAGATGCTTTGGGAGGGTTTCGGCTACGTTGTGGAATAGCTTACCATCTGGTATTAGGAAGTCAAATACCCTGGCCAAGTTCAAGAGAGACATACAAACTCACCTCTTCACGTATGCATTTTAGAATCTTTGCAAAGACGTCATATAAATACCACCCTTTTATTTGTTCAATTATGTGCACATTGCTTGTTAAATGTATGAAAGTGATTGCAAGCCTTTGTTGTTTGTTTTCACAATTATAACCATTACTATTATCCATATGTTGTCAAGCGCCTTAGAGTAATTTTACAAATTATATAGGGCGCTATATAAATGTTGTATATTGTTATTATTAGTATTAATGCATCGTAAACAAGACGACGACCGACCAAATGCTTGGATTATCAAGACAGTGTAATGAGAATGATCACCTAATTACCTGATTGACTGGTTACTGGAATCGAGCTGACATATATTTGTTTAAATGTTATCAAAGTTGATTTACTATTATTCACGATCTTGTCTAGTTTTATCAGTTCTTGTATCCTAAGTTTTGGCNCGTCGTAAACAAGACGACGACCGACCAAATGCTTGGATTATCAAGACAGTGTAATGAGAATGATTCACCTAATTACCTGATTGACTGGTTACTGGAATCGAGCTGACATATATTTGTTTAAATGTTATCAAAGTTGATTTACTATTATACACGATCTTGTCTAGTTTTATCAGTTCTTGTATCCTAAGTTTTGGCACAGTTTTAGTTGTCTCATTGGTCTTGTCCCATGTGTCACAGAATTAAATACTGTTTTTGTAATTTTATGTTTGTTAGATTGGCGTTCAGTTCTTCATCATCATTTTCCTGTTTGTGGACTTGAGTAAGTCTTTTATGTGTGTATCATATCTAGTCATCTTTATGACATTGACTTGAATAGTAAGCCTTGCTCAAGTAAATGTATCGTTAAACAAATTATTGTTTGTTAGCAAGTGTAATTTGTGAGTGCCATTGCATTTAGTAGTTAACAGCGTATTTCAATACATCAATGTCTTGTTCAATAAATTGATTGATTTGTTAATGCATCAGAACTCTAGCAATGAATCTACGTAGTCGTTGTCCGAATCAAAGATCAAAAACCTGTGATGAGTTGGAATATTTCGTGGAAGAGAGGGGAAGCTACAAATCATCACATTAATAACCCAGATGCATTCCGTCTGCAAAGTAAAAACAAAATGTCATCTGTGGAAAAGTATATTCCCCAGTCGTTCTTGTGACATTGAAATATCAGTTCGCGATAAGAAGAGGATAATTCTTTTATACCTCACGGCATTACTTCAAACATTTACATATACTGGTCCATAAACAATCCCATGCATGTGTACTCAGTCTGTGTGGTAATGGCTGTACACTATTACGTAACATTACATGTA
This sequence comes from Mizuhopecten yessoensis, assembly GCF_002113885.1. Taxonomy (NCBI): domain Eukaryota; kingdom Metazoa; phylum Mollusca; class Bivalvia; order Pectinida; family Pectinidae; genus Mizuhopecten; species Mizuhopecten yessoensis. Next base: position 111,336 of record NW_018407102.1, read on the forward strand.
AATGGAGCAGGCACTTCTGTACCAAACAACAATCACATTGGCGTCCATTTTTTATCATATTTAACATACCATGATACAATCCTACACACTTCACACACGTATTACTCACTTTTCACAGTTCTCCTTTCTTCTCCAATTTCTTTGTGATTTTATATTCACGTTAATGTGTATACTGATAACTATTTACCAGCGTTTGTGTTTGTGTCTATGTGTGTGTGAACGTATTGGCACACATGTTTTCTTAGCGTACGGTGTGTTTGTGTTGCAGATTTTTAAAGCAACATGTTTTGTAGTTACTTCGTGATATGATATATTTGTAAAAAATCTTCATTTTTTACCATTCCGTTCTCGTCAAACGCTGGTATTACATGTGGATAGTTTGCTAAAGATAATAAACAGGTGATAAAATCACCAATGAAAGATTTGCAAAGTTAAAAACCTTATGTAAAACGTATGTAACTGAAGAAAAATATTGCAATTTGGAGAAAATATTTAAATTTAAAATATTCTTTTTTATTTATAAAATATATACAACACAAAAGTTTGCAGCATAATTTGCTTCCACACAAAAACGACAGATATGGTCAAATCATGAATAGGTGTTTACTAATTACATTCAATTTAACTAAACCGAACAAAATTCAAGAAAATATCAGTTCATTGAAAATAAATTGAATGAATTTTGTTAACATTACTCTCAAAGTACGTCTGTCAGCAATAAGTAATAAGTAATTTATAAAATCGGTGGTTCAACATCAGTGAACGAAATAAATAAAAATGTCTTCTTTATTTTGAAATGTGTATTATGAGTTATCTCTCATTTTTGAAAATTGTTAAAAAAAAAAAGGAATACACAGATTAGAAATTAGAAGAAACAAAACGCCTTTGTGGTATAGGAAACCCACTATATTCATTACTATGATATTTATAAGTCACCGTTAGTTACATGACGTCGTCGATCGTTACTGTAATAAATAGAAGTTAACAATCTTAGTATTGTCATCTGTTACGTACAATCCAAATATTTGTCACATGGTTTCTGTTGTTAACGATAACATGAAAATCAGTGATAACATGAAGTGTATTTTTGAAAACATGAAGATGGTCAATTGTAATAGACAAACCAAAACATGAAATGTCTGTCTTGTACATTCTACTTTGCCATGAATACATGTAGAACAAATGCTGTCACTAGTGTTAAAAAATGTATGAAACAAAGATGTGCAAAATAATCTATGAATGTAAAGCCAATTGTTTGCAAATGATCCCAAAGGAGAAATATCAGACTATAACTGTCATTCAAAGAATGTCATTTACTACTTAGTATGTAAACATTGTGAAGAATTTTATTTCGGAAAACCTTGTTTACATGAACAACAAATGAGAGACGAGGAGTTAAGATATCTAAGAGTTGAAATTAAATGACAGACTGGTATGAGTCTAGTCTGGTGTTATACAAAGCTTTCAGATTTTACTCTTTGGATAAAATAGCTAGATCATTCCAAACTCCTTTCTTTATGTAACAGTTTTTAAGTATGACCTACCCACGACACTCCCTATAACCCTCGGAATATGAACGTAAGACACACACACATGAATCCCACCTTTACACTTTGGTAATAGGTATATTATACAAAAAATGAATTACACTGAGTCCCAAAAAGTGGCAATCCAAAGTTATCATTTAGATGAAAACATACTTTTAAGTTTTAAGCAACTTTTTCATTCATGACCTTACATTCTCTATAAAACTATACATCGTTTAATTTGCTTGACACTCAATGCAATTGAAATATCATGTGAAACCTTTATATTTGTAATTATTGTAGTATTCTGTGGTAATTAGGTCATGTGACATGTAATCTGTACAAAACGTACAACAAGCTAAGTTTATGGTGTAAATAGTCCCCTGTGACTTATATTTTGGTGACATAACATTGCTGACCGTTCAGGCTGGATGTGTTGCATTCATAGCACTATTTTGAAGCAATGCTTTATCATAAATATAACTATAATCAACGTACCTGGTAGTGAAGCTGAGGAGAAGTCTTCTAGGTAGGCGGGTCGAATGAACCATCTAACGGTTTAACGTCTGGAGTACTATATCAACAATTAAGGGATGCATTATAATTGGTATCTCGTGTGTTAGACGATGACCCAATTATGACCAGCCGCGCTGACAAAAACTACACCGGAACATATCTTAAGTAAATAATTATTACACAAACATATATCAAGTACTTGCATCAATGATGCAGATATGGTTGCTCTACTGAACGCATGATACAGATGCTGAGCTTTACTGACATATTATGCTTAAATGACTTTCGTACTACTACCTTATATATCATATAATATATTGAGACGAAGAATTGTTTATTACATATCTGGGTACCTATAAGTGTATAGGAATGCCCTATAGATGTTGCAGATGCTGAATATGACCTACATTTAACGTTTGTGTTACTTGGTTAAGAAGAATTGTATTAGGTTTATGAGAATTGTTTTTATTTTATCCATATAAGTGCAGTTTACTTTTGTAATTAAACAGTTTATCATCTTTTAGCGACATTAAAATACAAAAATACAATGAGAAAATTGTGCCAGCAAAGCCATAAAACGAACTCGCAATCGATGAAACTATGGCAAAATAAGAACTAAGAAAAACATGTCAAGAACAGGTGTTCCAGAAGGGTAAGCTTTTGCACAACATCTGGCATGTACACCAATTTCAATTGATTATTAAAAGTCAGGCTACATTTACATGTGTTATGTACATACAATAAGACTTGGTACTAAGTAATGTTTTGCCGTTTCTTTGTTTCCCGTTTTGTGTGTTGAATAAACTTTATTATGAATTGAGTTGTTGTTCGCCAATCAGGGCGATGCACCAACATGTCTCCTCAAGCACACACGCATACATCACACACATTGAAGCACGTCCTTAAATGACATCAGTGCTCAATAGTATGCTCATGTTCTTTGATTAAAATAAGACATTATTTCAGTAACTCTACCATACACGGTTGGTTCAGTTTTCTGCCGAGATCTCACAGACTGTAATTTATGTAACAAACAGTTGGGGAAGTTCTTTTTTTGAACAGCGTTGACAATGCTCCCAACGACGGCTTCTACAACTTGAATAAACTGATATAATGATTTTTTTGTGTGAAGATATATGTAAATATGTTATAGACAGAATAAACTCTACACAATGAGTAATAGGTAAGCGAATCCGTCTCATGTAACACACCGGGTTACAGTCAAGCGCTTACTAATGAGACATGTACGATTATAGGCAAGGATGTATCCTGACAGGTTCACTGTTGTGGCTATCGGCACGTTCAACAGAGAACGATACGATGGCCGATAGCGGCCGACAGAACACTCCTATTAGTCAAAAGTGTTCTGTCTGACATTTTGTCGAATCAAAAGAGGCCAGTTTACACATTTTGTAAAATGTGTAAACTGCTATGACACTTTGTCAATTCATGCAGGACAGTTTACACTTTTTACTTTAACAAAATTAACATTGAGGATAAGGGAGGGAAAGAAGGGAGTGAAAGTAGGATTATATTACAAAAGCTGAGAAGAATGTCTAAAGGGCCTGTCACACTTAGCTGATTTGGGTCGCCGGAGCCAAACCGGGGCAAAAAATTGGCGATTTTCGGGGATCGGTACTAGTACGGCAGCGCAACAGTAACACATTATTAATAACAGTAGTAAATCGTCAGGACATCGTCAGAACATCGGCGAAAAACTTAGCAACGGCAGACGACGGTAGAAATCTTTGAACTAGCGCCCAGTAATGGAGCGGCAGCTCTTCGGTGGCCTCAATGTGTACCGTACTGGTACCGATGTGATACCGTAGTACTACCGAATACCACCGAAGTAGTACTGATGTCTCGGTATAACATAGGCGGCGCATCGGTAACACTAAGGCGACAGAAAAGTGGTATTCGGTAGCACATCGCCTCTTACATCGTTAGGACAACGGTAGAACAACGGTATTACAACGGGAACGCCGGTACTGCATCGGTATTTGCTACGGTCAATCTTTTAAGTGCTTTAACGCTGGAGCTCTGCCGTTGTTAATATTTTGCTTCGGTTTAGTATCAGGCGATAGCGCGACATTGATATATTGTAAAGCCAACGATATGAGAAAAACAAGTAGGAGACAGCAGCAATGGTTAAATGCATATGTTGTTCTGATGTTGATATAGCCTCACAACATAATATATTACCGCAAATTATACAGACAATGACCATTCTTTTATATATGCCTGTTTAATTTACACGTTTCCAAAAAGAGAAATCGTATTATTTTGGATGTTTTAGCTTATTTTGAAAACAGCAAATTATATTTGTGATTTACCCTACCAAATTTGATACCCCAAAAACTCACTTTCAGTAGTATAGAGCGATTGTTTATACGGCGGGGGTGGCTCCGCCCAGTTTCGATCGTCCCCCAATCAGAACCCTCTGTCGTGTATATAAACCGACAACAATACGCTCTCGGGTCCGAGTCGTGCATGACGTTCGACCCGTTCCTGGCCTGGTCCGCGATGAAGAGTTGTGACTGCCGATCCACGACGTTCCACTTCTTTTGGTGCAGCACCGTGTCGAGATACCTCTTGTAAGGGTAGTTGCTTCCCAGTGAGGAGACCGACGTTTGCTGCAAGGAGCAATCAACTTGAGAGAACATCGTGTGGACCCCGGTCCCCGGTCGTCAAACGACACGATATCTTGATGCGACTGTTCTTCAAGTCCATGTAAGCGTTGGACAGAGGAGGGACGTTTTTTTATTGATCGGTCGAAATTCGATCCATTCCTTTGCCGCTACCCCCGTATTGACGGTGGGAGGTTCGAAGAGGTTGAGTGGTTCGACGTGATCCTCCTCCATCTCAGTCCAGTTGCGTGTCGGCGACTCTCTTCCCTCTTCTTATAGTTTGTTTACGCCGCAACTCTGCGCGGGCCATCTCCACGGCCTGAGCCACGGGGGTAACCATCTTGATGTTGGGGGTGTCGGTCGTCTTCCGATGATTAGACCCGCTTCCGACGACGTAGCGTCCTTTGTGGTAGGCCTTGGCTCGTCCCTCAGCCATGTCTTCCACGTGACGCATCGACTTGTCGTATTCGGGTACGTAAGACACCCATCTCAGCTGTTTGAAATCAAACATCTCCGTCACGACCATCGCCGTGCTTTCCTCAAGTGTAACGTGCAAGAAAACGGGCGAGCTCCGAGAACCGCCTCCCGCCAGTCATTCCCTCTTATGGATATCCATCTCCCGCTCTGACGGGGATGTAATACGGTCGGGCGAACGGGGCTCTCACTCGAGATCTCGTCGACACGTTTAGATTCCTCAACACTTGTAACGAAGAGTCCCCGCCACGGGATTCCGTAATCAAGTCACAACACACTAAAACACGGTCCAGACCTGGAGTCGATTCGAACTCGAGATCCATCCAAGAACATTACCATCGTCCTACGAGCTCGATCGCTAGATTCAGTTCCACCGGACGGACGGACGGACGGACGGACGGACGGACGGACGGACGGACGGACGGACGNCCGAGTCCCTACTACACAAAAACAAATACATGACGACGGAGAGGTGTTTTTTTCGGACGAACCTTCTTATGTCATTCCTCTGCCGTATCTAGGTGGATGGCCTGAATCAGATAACGAGCTCTTAGCAAACGGTGGAGAAGGTTCAAATGACGTTTCAGGCTCGTCTTCTTCCTCTCCAATGACACCCTACGAGACACGAGTCCTCGCAACATCGTCTCAAGCCTGGCGAAAGTGAGAGCGTCCCTCGTCATCACACTGATGCGTCCGTTCAAGACGAAGCTTGCCATCCTCGTTAATGCATTCATCTGTTCCCGGTTCATGGCGTCGATCATATAGAGTCTCGTAGTTCGATCGCCATCTCTTAGGGCTCTCAGAAAATAAATTCTCAAACACAACGTAGAGCGTTCCATGTTTCCCCAGAGGCAGTGTTTAAGCCTTCTTATAACTTTTCAATGCATCTTTAGATATCCAACTGTTGAACTTGTCGGGCCAACCCCACCACTTGACCAACACCTTGTTTCCCTTTCGCTGCAACACCTTCTCGATGCGATTTACGATCTCTTCTGCAACCCTCACCTTTCTCAATTCGGACACGTAGAACGTGCCCCGAATCCGATCCACGGCGATATCCGTCAAAGCGTATTGTGGAACCCCTTCGGAATTTCCCCTATCGATCACCGTGAAATGTTCGTTCGTCCAGCGCTCGTCGTATTCTCGATCGAAGGGCCTTCGCACGGCCGAGATGCGAATGTAGTCTCCGACACGAAATCTGTAGCAGAGCCCGCTCTTGGTCTTTCTCGGTCTCGCAGAATAATTGAGTTTCCGCAGACGCGTCTCGTCCTTTTCTGTCACACTCTTCGGAGCTTTCTTTACCGATCGGTGATAGGTGGCGTTGTAGCTTTCGGTGGTACCCTTCAACACGTCGACTCAACTACGAGGAGTCTGACGCCGGGTGGCATAACGAGCCAGTCTGGTCTTGATGGTTTTCAAGGCTCTCTCGGCATAATTGGCTTTCGGCTCGTTCTGCGTGACAAACTGTCCGATTCCTCGTTCCTTGGTTAATTTCCTCATGATGGAGTTACAGAATTCCGTTCCCTTGTCCGTCCTGAGCTTGCGAGGGACCCTGCCGGCGTCGAAAATCGAGCGCAAAGCCTTTACCATCTCCGATCCCCGCAGCGTGCGCAGGGGAACCGTCCACAAGTAGCGAAAAAACACGTCTATCGCCAATAGGAAGTAACAATCGTATCCGATTTGCTTTGCAAAGAATATTCAGCAGACGACTTAGAGCAACAAGCAAGAAATATCGCTATTTTGTATGAGGATGCATGGTTTGTAGTACCTACAGTACAACTTCTTGACTTCCATGCAAAAGATAAGATATCTCCAAACATATATCAATACTTCTTTACGCAGGTATTAAACTTCCCCAGTCCTATTCCTGAATACCCGTGGATGGAGGGAGCAGGACATATGGCCGAATTTGCGTATCTGTTTGGTCACACAGGCATGAACGAAATCGATGCATCCTTGTCTTCTGACGAAGAAAGGGCATTTACCGACGTCCTCGTCACTTATTGGACGAACTTTGCTAAAACAGGGCAAGTAAGCTATTTATTATTTACTAGGATTGTCATATCGGTCAAATCGTGGTAGACCGATTACTCGAACAATCTTCCGATCGAGTAATCGGTTGATCGGTTCATTTAGTTATCAAACAATAAACAACGACATTATGTTTTCTGTTTAGCAAATGTTCTATTCTTATTCTATACGTATTTACACCACATACATACATGTATATATTAATTAGCATGATAGTTTACTCGCGTATTTCAAGTTAAGCGCAGGTAATAGTTAGATGTAACCTCAGGTAGCATATTTCATGGACAACAAATGTCTGAATATAGTAAAACGGGATTCAGTTACAGTTATCTGTACTCGAAATCATATGCTGTTATATTGTTCTTTGGATCGACAAACGTTTTCATACAAGTTTGCTCATTCAAGTGTTTACTCTTCAGATTATATTTTCATCTTGCATGTAAACGCGAGTTCTACCTCTAAAAGTTAATAGTTAACAACTTTGTTTTCTGGCTTCCTTTTATAATCTGTTTATGTTATTGATGGTGTTGGTGGCATCTCTTAGTCAATCTTTATAATAGAGTACAAAAACTTGTAGCTTGTAGGTCTAAGCCAAACATGGAGCTCCCAAAAGGGGTAAATAAATGTCCGACTATTTGGTTATTGATTTTGGTAACCGGTTCGTAGTCTAACGACCGGGTAACCGGTTAACCGCCTAACCGTTGGCAACCCTATTATTTACACAAAGTTGTTCAACATGAATTAATCATTGCGCCTATGCTTTTGTTAACAAGACAGATGTCGAAGATACGTAACTAGTTCATCTCTTAAAATGTTCAAACTTACAGCATGTTCTCAAATGTTTATATGTGGTTTCAGAAATGAGAAAATCGGTCTAAATATGTGAGACATTGCTTTGCGGCAGTCCCCAACTCCTCTGTTACTCACGCATGGTATATTCCGTATGTACGTTGATATGTTATTGGACATAGGAATCCGAACGGAGATGACATGGTCCCATGGAAGGCGTTCAGTTCTAACGACCGGGACTATTTAGAATTGAAGTATCAGCCAGTACCGGGCCAGAACTTATACGAGAAGAGGATAAATTTCCTGTTACATGATATACCGAACAAAATCAAGAACAACGTCAAGATTGAGTTATAGAAATGTAACACTTATTGTTTGGATATACGCCATGGCTTATGAATCGAAGGTGTTGGACAGCCATTGTGCTAGGAGAAACATATATATGTGGTATTTGCCAGAGAGCAGTCTGACGTTACAATTGAAATGACGTCATAAAGTGAGTGTTAAACTGATGCTTCTAAAAATAGTAACACCGAGTTAACATCACAAATCACAGACATCCACACATGAGTATGATCCAGCCTCTGATGGTGTAAGGAAATTGTTAAAATTGTTATTCGTAACATTTGAAACGGTATTCAGCTTGAAGTCTCTCCAAAATCTTCCAAATCTATTTATCACCGGAACAAGAAATTAAGCTTGAGCACAGAATCGGAGTTTGAGCATGAGAATGGTTTCATGAATACGGGCCCGTATTCATAAAACCATTCTCGTGCTCAAGCATGGATTTTGTGATCAAGCCTGATTTCTTGTTTCGGTTATAACATAATAATAAAAACTTGGTATGTTTCTGATCATTGATTTGGAAAAAAAGACATTGATTGGGGAAATGTAAGATTTATTTAAATATAAGAAAACATTACTTTACTCAAAGAATAATTGATAACTGGAATAGTCTCCCACAAGATGTTATTTCATCTCGTAACGTATTTGACTTTGAGAAAACTTGGACGAATTCTGGAAAGATCTTGAGTTGAAGTACGATCATACATAGTCTTATGTATAGGCTTAGCTTATGTTTACCACATTGTATTTCAAATTATATTGATGTGGATATAGAGGAAGTAATGCCTGCGTCCAACAATATCCTATTAAATCTTATTAACAAAACAACAGAAAACAAAAGCCAAGCACTACCATAAATAATGTGTCACGAGTGAAATTATCTGTAGTACCGAAAACTGTAAAGTAACGTTATAATTGGTTTTACAGGTACCTCTCCCCTTTTGCTGTATATGTACATAAGTTTTGGAATACGTTTCAAAAATTGATTAATACTATTCTGATATCTAGTATCATCGACGATTCCTAAATGGACGAAAAGGCATTGTTTAATGTAGTTGGGTTTTTTGCGTCTACAGGTACTAAATTATATTTTGGCGGAACAATTTGACATACATTTTCATTTTTTGAACTTAAGTGTCACTAATGATCACTAAATGGACTAAATATTCATATGGTTTATTGAATATACTAAATTGTGACGTAGGTGTTTCCCTACTTCATATTTCTAGTGAGTACATGTACTTGTATTTGATCATAACATCGTCGTATCTGTCTTCCCAATCTTTCCGAGAAAGACTGAAGTCCCTGTAATATTTACATGTCCTACAGTACAGGTTTTGATCGTCTTCCTTCCCTATAGATACCTGGGGCCCTGCTTTTTTTAGTTTAAACATATTTATTGCCAAAATTAGACAAGGGATTAGGCACAAGTTATAACAACTTATCAACGCCTTCTCCCAATATACATTTGAAATGACATTACAATAATGACATTAAATATATACAATTATTATTACAACTTGAACTCAAAATTTCTTGCTGGATTTAATAAAGTTTTGCACAGAGCACTGCAGGTAGGGCGTAAGAATTGTACCTGCTGCCCCCATTGCATGATCGTAAGAGGCGACTAAATTTGGGATCTTATCTTTTCTCTTCTTTCTAAACAACTTTCTCCTTCCTAATGTCTCCCTTGACACTGCCTCACTTTTGGCCTTAAGTTGAGCGTTCGCCCCTGTGAGGAAGGCTCTGGGCTCTGTCCCCTGGCCGAGACATACCAGAGTCTGTAAAAATGGTAATTTCTACTCCTGCTTAACGCTCAGCAATTTAGGAGTGGGACGACTGGTTCGCCCGTTGTCAGTATAATGTGACCGGGTGGGGTGTCCTGCTGGGTATCTTCGGCAGTATGTTTCAGTGAGGTAGCACTATAAAGTCGGCATCAGTTCCGCGCTATCACAAGGAGACAAACACGAACATATCGCAGCCTCCCAAAACACACACGCATACACTACACACATGCATCTTGCACACAGTGGAGGCCGTTCTTAAATGACCATTGCTGTTGATAGCACGTTAAACATTACTAAACCAAACCGAACCGAGAAAGCTTGAGGGTTCTCACTATAAAGTAACGAATGATCCAAGTTTTAATTGCCGACAGAACACCAACCTCCGTCAGTGAGACGAACCCCGTATGGATGGAGTCATGTAGACGATATAAACCCGTCAACCAACCAAGTTTTAATTTCGGTTGACAACTGTGCAGGAGATTCAAATACTTTTACATTGTATCTATACTTTCAAATTAAGTACATGTAATATATTTGTTTATGATATGCTGTCCTTTTTGTCACGTTTTTTTTTTATCCCATTCTATAAAAAACGGATTTATATAAGGTTCATAAGCTTGTTTCCGGATTCTGTTTCTAAGCAGTAATTTGATAATTTGATATAAATTGAAATGTAAATGCGTGCATCAGAAAAGAAAAAAAAAGTTAACAACAAATACTGTCTGTTTTTTTTATTTAGGCTAAATAATATTAATAAATGTGTGTTGACATTTTAAGTTTTTCGTGACTCATTTTAATTCGAGTTAACTGTATTATGTGTTGAAGTCTATCAAAACTATCAAGTGTATTACGAAAGAAAACTGAAATCTTAGAGTCACACTTCTCACCAGACACATATACCTCACTGCTAAAATTTAACCACAAATCTGAAGTAAGTCTTACCATCTTGACTAACATTTTTAGGGAAAAAACATATTTGCACATCGCCATCATGAGTGTGCGTTAATACAAGTTACTGCGTCAACATTTTAAACAACTTTAATGGTTTTATTCTTAGTAAACAATATGTTTATCTAAGATATTAAACCAAAACAAAGGAACAGCCTATACTGTTGTTATAAAATACGCTTAATGTCGAACCTGGTTATTTCAGTCGCCACTAATCGGGATGACACAGTACCCAGATATAATATTGGGAAAGGTGTTTGTTGCTCAAATTGTCAGTAATTTTACCGTTTACGCTGGAAATAATTGAGGCTAAACGAAATTCAACTGTACATGAAGAGCTGAACGCTAAACAGTCCTGAACAAATATTTCAGATGCAAATCCAAACACGATGGTAGCAACAAATTGTCCATTCCCGGAATTATTTTCAATAGATTTTTGAAAGCGTCGTCGGAAATGTTCAATTATCACCAAGTCCCTCTCCAACTTAGATATCCGGGATCAACTGATGTTATATAATGTTACAATGAAAAAATATCAAAATAGAACTGTCGTAAAAATCGTGACGAATTGTAGCAAAGAGTCATTCAATTACATGATTTAAGAGAAAAATACGCCCCGACCCATTGACCTCTTATCTACAACCACTTCAGCATGTGTTTGTTCCTAATTACTGACAAACAAAAACAGTAAATGTGGGTCATGTTCCTAAACATAAAAATTATGAAATTGATGATTTAACCAATTTTCGTCAACTGATCATTCCACCTGAACTTTGAACCAGTCTTTTCTATTGAATTCGTTGTTCTTTATCCTTCAACCTGACTTTTAATTCTCAAACCTTGTATGCTTCCGTATTCCATTCCGCGTTTTGACATTGATATTTTCAAACTCCTTTAACGTTCGTCCACACTTTTGACCTCAGTTTTCCTTGTGTTTCTGAGTTTTGGAAGCCAATCAAGCCCCAGAAAGAAACAAAACCATACCTGAAGGAAACAACAGTTTATTACAAATAGCTTAATATACAAATAGAATATATACGTAAATATATCACAATATATTTATATATCTATATATATGCAAGAAAATACAGTGATTTCGAAGTAATGTACATACAACTAATAGAGTATTAAGGTCTAACCCAATACCGTGAATATAATCAGCGTCAAACGGATTTTTTTTTGTTATAATTCAGAAGTTCATGATTTAGTTGTTTTTATTCAATGAACTTATTTAGAATGCAATTGTTTTATATTATTTTTAACATAGCTGATAAAAGTGTACATATATTTGTTTCAGTTATGAAGATGAAATCATCCATAAAATGTCGAAAAACACGATTGCATGTCAATTGAAGCGGAGACAAAACATGATTTGGTCAAAGCTGGAATCTTTGGTAGCTGTAGAACCAGAGTCGTCCTTAATGATTATAAATATATTTTAACATTATTCTAATTTTCTGTTGACATTAGAAGTACCATTTATAAAATATAAAATTGAATTCTGCAGTATAATTATAAACGTTCATCACAAATTTATGATACAACGTTGTATATATGAACTTATATCTAACAAATAGAACCCAACCTGCAATCTAATTAAAATCAGAACTCTGGGCTTTGTTACCTATACATGTGTTGTGCAGGTAACCAAGCAAGCGGTCTTGTGAGGTCGGACTTTAATAAGATTGTCCAGCCTGTATTGAAGTGGTCATTTAAGCAGGTGATCTCTTTCCAGTTCCAGTTTAGTTAACATGAAAATAACTGCAACAGTGAGTTTTAAAAGTATTCTGCTAAATAGATGTGGGTTAACGTACTTCGGCAGATTTTACTGTGCGGAATAACTTAAGTGTACTGATTTAATGAATACTCATTTTGTGTGACTAAGCTTCACACAACTTATTTATAAGGATTTGAACTGGGGAAGGACCTACAATATATAAGACACAGGTACATTGTTCAAATATCTCTAAATAAATCCCTAACCATTTCACCCCTATGTAAATTTAGTAAACTCTACCATGCATTGATCTGGTTGAGTCCATTATGGTCTACAGTGGTGAAAGGGTTAATCAAAATACATCTTGCTACTAACCCTTAAAGTTTGATTTCTGATACCCCTCCTCCTCAACTCTGGGGGTATTTCAGCACCAACCTGCCCTGTGCCAGGATAAATTCAGCACAGAACAACATGAAATAAGGAATGACCTCCAGATTTACACAAATGTAGAGTTTTATTAGCAAGGCAGAGAGGAGCCAGTAAACTAATTTGGACAGTAAGTTGCAATAGTATATGGCGGTATTATAGTAGCAAATTTTAAATTAGTTCAGTAATGATCATTCTTGTTACATCATGAAAAATAGAATCCTCAATAATTTCCATAATAGGAAATAACTGACTCATTCACATTAATACCCCATCCCAGTTTAAAAAATACATTAATGTTCATGCAGGTAAAAATTGGAAAATACCACACATGATTTTAGACCTGTACAAAACATTTCTGCGACCTTTTTTATAATAACAATTCCTGTAAAGTAAACACTCAGTCTTGTGAATGTCAACATTCCATATAAAACGGAAAACAATATACATTTTAGAGGTACAACCTTTTCAAAAGGACTTTCATTCAAACTAAGATTGTTTTTCTCTCACTTTATAATAAATAGATAAATATCATCTTTAAACACACAGGTATAAGGATTTTTTTTATGGAAGTCCCTATAGGAGGGCTGGACCAAAAGGCGAAGTTAAATTTTGCTTCTGTAAACAGTTGTGCTATTTTTAAGAGCATCTATTTTTATACACACATAGAAAAGAAAGATACTTTTCATTTTCGATTGGTCATGCTGGAAATCAAATGTTGAATTTTCTACTTTGAATACTTGGACTAGACAAAAGAAAGTGTAATATTAACTATATTGCTAATGGAAGTAAATGTAGGTTGTATACAACTTACTATGAATGTCCCTTTACACAAGGAGTAAATCACAGTATATAAAATATACTGTAAGAAAAAATAAAAGGATCAACCTTTTGTAACGATGTATCAACAAAATAAATTGGAATATAAAACATTTCAGTATATTTTTGCGAATCATTTCTCTCTGTGGCAATCCCATCATCCCTCTCTGTAATGTAACCATACAAAGAGGGGGCATTTCATCACAACATACTGAAGCCTCAACAAATAAGTTGACCTTTTAGTCCTGATAAAGCCTCAACCAACATTAGAGGCAAAACTTTATGTTCCTACAAATAAATCCCCACTTACTGCTGACAGTGGAGTAGACAATAACTAAATCCCCCTCTATTATCTATCTTTATAAAGCAAAGTGTCGCACAAAACAACCCACATACCTACAACTGATATCCATTCTATGACACTTATGCATAGAAATATTCTTAGAATAAAATATAGACTTTTGATTGCAAACCTTTGACATACATGTATTCTGTATACCATAAAACATTTTGATACTTTCCTCATTATAAGACATATTATAATAGATTACATGCCATCAGAACTCATATTTTTCAAGACTAAACAAACTTAAACCATTCAAATTCAAACTACAAAATAAGTGAAAGTTGCATGTTGTGGAGTAACTACAGGATCATGTGCTTCAATTTTACTTCTATCATGTTTCTACAAACATTAAAATATCAACAATGTTTTCTTTACATGTAGACAACACAACCAGATTCATATTGTCTGTTTACAATACTTCCCGAGTTCTATATACACTGTCTGATATGTTTTGTTCTACTGATATCAATCTTACGGAACCCAGTACCACTGCTGAAAACTGTGTCTCTGCACTGAAAACCAATATTTTCGACATGACCATAACTTTGATCAATATTTTTTGAGAAGGAAAGTATCCAACTGTGCTACTGTTACCATATCCAACTGTGCTACTGTTACCATACCCAACTGGGCTACTGTTACCATATCCAACTGCCCTACTGTTACCATATCCAACTGGGCTATTGTTACCATATCCAACTGTGCTACTGTTACCATATCCATCTGGGCTATTGTTACCATATCCAACTGCCCTACTGTTACCATATCCAACTGTGCTACTGTTACCATATCCAACTGCCCTACTGTTACCATATCCAACTGTGCTACTGTTACCATATCCATCTGGGCTATTGTTACCATATCCAACTGCGCTACTGTTACCATATCAAACTGTGCTACTGTTACCATATCCAACTGCCCTACTGTTACCATATCCAACTGTGCTACTGTTACCATATCCAACTGTGCTACTGTTACTGTTACCATAACCAACTGGGCTACTGTTACCATATCCAACTGTTCTACTGTTACCATATCCAACTGGGTTACTGTTACCATATCCAACTGGGTTACTGTTACCATATCCAACTGTGCTACTGTTACCATATCCAACTGGGTTACTGTTACCATGTCCAACTGTGCTACTGTTACCATGTCCAACTGTGCTAACATTAGATTATTTAGATTTTTGCTGGCACAGCTAGCATCCAGCAACTGAATCAATGACAGGCATCACAAAACCGTAAAACACTCATTCACACAATATCATGATAACTTCAATTTTGTAACTAAATTTCATTCCTAATTGTTCCATGAACCATATTTTATTTGTGTTTACTTAATTTTGTACCTTAACAAAGGTAGTAACAATTTAAAATTACTTTATATTTCACAATAATATACATGTACACAATATAAAATATTTCACTTTGATCTCTTTCGGCCAAACTACAGAAACACACATATTTCCACAGAGCAACAACAATTTTCAAGCGCTGTACATCCTGATTAAGTATACAACTCTCCGTAACATGAAGGAATACACTTTGGTTTTACTTTTAGTGGTGAGAAATACACTGTGGTTTTATAAATAGCGGTTATCACAATTAGGCGCTTCCAAGTAAGTGTGGAAAATGCTAAAATATGATGTTGTGTTTTTCCTGTTAATGTGTAACATTTCTCACTTATATTGTACATTTAGTTAAGTAACTCTGTCAAACATAGGATTTTGTAGTATTTTCACTCTCTCTTTTTTTCACTCTTTGGTAGCGGTCGAAGACGACCAATTACTATAAATATGAAACCTATAATATGTCCAATAAAAAAGACAGAGTGCCAGTATGCTAGTGTGTAGTCCATTCTTAGCAAGAGGAAGCCCATACACATGTAGTCAAATGCACGCATCTTTAAGAACCAGTTTATACAGTCAAACATCTTGCCGGCGTCCCCTTCCTTCCTATAAGCACGCACCATTCTGTCTTCTGCAGCAACAAAGATTGGCACCAGTCCAAAACTAAGGTAATATCCGGGGTGGACACCGTGCCAGAAGGCACTGACAGCCATTGTTATAGCAACTCTGGAAAGAAAATTTAATTAAGATTATCATGTGTTAAACTTTTTATGATTTTGATTGTAACACACATCCAATCATCCTCGATACTCCGGAATTATGCTCACTGCACCCCTGTAATATGTCATGACAAAATTGAAGGCTCAGTATGAGCCACCTTGTGAGTGAGACAAGATGTTTGATCCTTTGACGAACATCAGAAGACTCACGCAGTAGCATGACAGTAACATTGACTGGCTTTGAAGTCGAGTGTAACTCTTCTGTAATTATCAGCCTTATGATTGGTCAACTTTTTTTTCACCCGAGACCAATCTATAAGGCTGATTGGTCAACTTTTTTTCCACCTGAGACCAATCAAATAGCTTACAGCATGCCTTAAATTTTGCGTTGATATTATAAGTATTAGATAATGGAGTTTGGCATTGAAGATCCACATCTACATGTATATATCAAATCTTGGTGCATTGCTTTTATTAATTGGATATCTCAAAACTTTGTATGCATTGTATTTTAGTGCAAATGACATTGTATTTTAGTGCAAATGACATTGTATTTTAGTGCAAATGACATTGAACAATGTGTACAAGTACATGATGTATTGTCCAATATTTATAGGAACTCTCCATTTTTGTATAGATTGTTCAGGTTTAAAGTCCTTGTGATGGCTAAAGTCATAAGTAATGTATGGGCCCAAATGATGGAGGCTATTAAGGCTATGTCACAAAGCCATTACCCTGGGATTTAATGCTATATCTTGAAATGAAGAAGCAATAGATACCAACAAGTCATGTTATCTGAAGCTTGGCTTACTGCCATCCATTTAGCGCTAAATGTCCAGCCGTGAAAAAGAAGTATGAATCTAAAGAACTCATTGGTTTGCCTGTCAGTGGACAGAATTTATAACCCAGATGGTCGCTTTAATTGGGGAAATGCTTAATAATATCAAGGCCGAAACCAAAAGCAGGGTAAACCCTTAGGTGTCCAGGAAACTGGTCAGTACTTACATGTATTGCATTACCTTTTGGAACTTCATAATTGACAAAAAATGCTAGCAAGTACTTGTTTGAATGGTCCTCAACATTTCTGAAATTTTATGACAAGTTTTATGACAAACAAAAAATGCAAGCCAGTACTTTTTTGAAACCCTTTGATGTACACAAGAGGCTAGACTTATCAGAACCCTTTGATGTACACAAGAGGCTAGACTTATCAGAACCCTTTGATGTACACAAGCGGCTAGACTTATCAGAACCCTTTGATGTACACAACAGGCTAGACTTATCAGATCCCTTTGATGTACACAAGAGGCTAGACTTATCAGAACCCTTTGAAGTACACAAGAGGCTAGACTTATCAGAACCCTTTTATGTACACAAGCGGCTAGACTTATCAGAACCCTTTGATGTACACAAGAGTCTAGACTTATCAGAACCCTTTGATGTACACAAGAGTCTAGACTTATCAGAACCCTTTGATGTACACAAGCGGCTAGCCTTATCAGACCCCTTTGATGTACACAACAGGCTGGACTTATCAGACCCCTTTGATGTACACAAGCGGCTAGACTTATCAGAACCCTTTGATGTACACAACAGACTAGCCTTATCAGAACCCTTTGATGTACACAAGAGTCTAGACTTATCAGAACCCTTTGATGTACACAAGCGGCTAGACTTATTAGACCCCTTTGATGTACACAACAGGCTAGACTTATCAGATCCCTTTGATGTCCACAAGAGGCTAGACTTATCAGAACCCTTTTATGTACACAAGCGGCTAGACTTATCAGAACCCTTTGATGTACACAAGAGGGTAGACTTATCAGAACCCTTTGATGTACACAACAGGCTAGAATTATCAGATCCCTTTGATGTACACAAGAGGCTAGTCTTATCAGAACCCTTTGATGTACACAAGCGGCTAGACTTATCAGAACCCTTTGCGGCACAGTAGAGACTAGCCAGTACTAACTTGAATGGAGCTAGACTTATCAGAACCCTTTGATGTACACAACAGGCTGGACTTATCAGACCCCTTTGATGTACACAACAGGCTAGACTTATCATACCCCTTTGATGTACAAAACAGGCTAGACTTATCAGAACCCTTTGCTGCACAGTAGAGACTAGCCAGTACTAACTTGAAAGGGGCTAGACTTATCAGAACCCTTTGATGTACACAAGCCGCTAGTCTTATCAGAACCCTTTGATGTACACAAGCGGCTAGACTTATTAGACCCCTTTGATGTACACAACAGGCTAGACTTATCATACCCCTTTGATGTACAAAACAGGCTAGACTTATCAGAACCCTTTGCTGCACAGTAGAGACTAGCCAGTACTAACTTGAATGGGGCTAGACTTATCAGAACCCTTTTATGTACACAAGCGGCTAGACTTATCAGAACCCTTTGATGTACACAACAGGCTAGACTTATCAGAACCCTTTGCTGCACAGTAGAGGTTAGTCAGTATTTTCTTGAATGGGGCTAGACTTATCAGAACCCATTGATGCCCACAAGAGACTAGCCAGTACCTATGGTGCTAGACTTTGAAGGAGCTTTTGATGCTAGCCAGTACTAACTTGAATGGGGCGAGACTTTTCAGAACCCTTTGATGCACACAAGAGAATACTGGCTAACCTTTAAATCTTCTGCAAAAACTGTCAAAAGCGCAGAAACAAGCTGCAAGATTACTGTTGGATGCTCCATTTGATACACCATCAGTAGAAATGTTTTCTTCATTAGGGTGGTTACCAATTGGCGAATATCTGAAATTCAAAAGAGGTGTTATGGTGTACAAATGTATAAATAATCTAGTTCCAGGATATCTTTCTAATCAATTTAATTTGTCTACCAACAGATATACTAGAACAGCATCCCAAAACTCTGTCAAGGTACCCAAACACCGTACCACATTTTATTCCAATCACTTTTTGGTACAAGGGAGCCAGATTTGGAATAATTTACCGGTTGAAGTACGACACTCTTCCTCCTTGACAAAATTCAAACAAAATATGATTGGTAACATTAAGAATGCGGTTTAATTGTCTTTTATTTTTACTATTATACTTTTTAGATACAGCTTTTATTTGTTTTATTTTCGCTATATTAGCATGTATTCTGGCAATTTTTTAGCTTTTGCTACAATAGCATATATGTAAATTAGACAATTTGTCTTTTAATGAAAACCATAATGGGTTAAGCACGGAATATGTTTCGTTGCTTCTGTGATAATTTTATTGTAATTGTATTGAACGACCGTTTAAATTATGAAATAACTGTGATATGAATTGCTGTTTAAGTAAGACCAACAATTATTTTATGCACATTTATTTGCTGTGATACTACTTTGTCTTTTAACTAACCAATTTTACTAACAGAGGACCCTGTGGAAGATTAGCTTTGCTGAACAGGTTTTGTATCCTCAATAAATATAGTTTATTATTATTTGCAAGAACTTACCATACTTGAATGGTGTGAGTCTTTACAGAGCCCTTTGATGCATACATGAGACCAGCAAGTACTTATGGTGCTAGACTTTGACAGAACCATTTGATGCTAGCCAGTATTTACTTGAATGGTGCTAGACTTTTTGGAACCCTTTGATGCACACAAGAGCCAGTACTTTTTTTAATAGGGCTAGACTTTGATACACACATGGGGTAAGTTAATACTTAACAACCATTTTAATACTTAACAACAATTTTTATGTTAGCCAGTACTTACTTGAATGGTGCTAATTGTTTTGGAACCCTCTGATGCACACACGAGGCTAGCCAGTACTGCACAGTCATGTTCCAGCTCCTCAGTCCGTCCCGTACTCTCGGTGCCATGTCACAGCCATAAATATCCAGGTTGTGTATTGTTTCAAAATCATACTGTATGTCTTTTACATCTTTGGATTTTCTGGAAATACAAAGACAACAACTAAAGTGTTTGTTAAATGTAGAAGGTTACAGATTAAGATTGAAAAGTGATTCCTATTGATATCTTTGGAAATTATAAACTTCTTTCCAAATTTCAAGTATAACTTAGCTGAAAAAGACTTCTAGGATTAAACTTATCATAAAACTTCATTGTAGAAAAAATTCTAGTAGTGAACTTATACTATATCACAGAGAAAGTACATGATATGTAAGGTTCATAAAGAGAGAAACAATCAAAATGGCACAATCATAAAATCAACATTATAGTTCATAGAAATAAACAACACATACGCTTCTGCTAATGCTGATAAATCTGTGGGGCCTTTTCCACATTTAGCCTTGCATTGCACTGGATACGCCCCAAGTGTGGACGCCATTGACATACACTCGGATACCAGCCATGCAATGTACATCCGGCAACGGAATATTGTAAACATCGGCACCATGTAGAACAGTCGAAACGGAAAGGAATGCGTAAAAAACTCATCCGTTTCTACATACTGAAAAAATAAACAGAAATGTTCATATTACTTCTAATTCAGCAACATGCAAAAGGACAGTACAGTTGGTGGAGTCTTTAGATACTGACTGCATTCAGTATAAATGATGCTCAACATCATATATTGATAATTTACTGCATCAATAAAAAAAAATCTGCATGATGGAAATATTGAAACTACTGGTAGTTAAAGGGAGGTAATCTTAAATGTCCCAATTTAAACAGAAAATTTGGTGCCATCCTACATGATACTTCATACTCTTTCTATTATAAAACTATTGCATCTAAAATTTATTCAATCCAACAAGTCAAGCTAATTAAGTGGAAAATTACAGTATTTCTCATTTTCCACAAAACTGTTAATACTCTTGCTAGATATTCAGTCCTAGCAAGCTTAACCAATGCTTAGCCAGACAGTCTTTTGGGCAACCTTATTTTTCATACATAGAGATGCCCTGGTTTGTTCCCTCATTGAATATGCCAGTCCTTGAACACACACTATCATGTTGATCAGCATAGAGATTACATATATCTAGCAGAGAGGCCACAGCCGTGTTATGTTACTAAAAGATGGCCTGCAAACCTAAGTAGANTTAATCTCTATGCTGATCAACATGTATGTGTGTTCAAGGACTGGCATATTCAATGAGGGAACAAACCAGGGCNCAACAAATAAAGACCAAAATGAATAACAACGAAATTGCTTTGAGATTTTTTTGGCTTTACTGTCTACTCCTAGCTGCTTCCATCTACTTAGGTGTGAATGCCATCTTTTAGTAACATAACACGGCTGTGGTCTCTCTGCTAGATATATGTAATCTCTATGCTGATCAACATGATAGTGTGTGTTCAAGGACTGGCATATTCAATGAGGGAACAAACCAGGGCACCTGCAGACAGGTAGGCTGATGGAATGAATGACAAGTAGGCTGATGGAATGAATGACAGGTAGGCTGATGGAATGAATGACAGGTAGACTGATTGAATGAATGACAGGTAGGCTGATGGAATGAATGACACCATCCTACCGGCACAATTTTTACTTTTACTGATTCATGTTTAATTGTTTATATATCTTATATGAACAATTATTAAAAAGTAAATACAGGTATAAAATATACCATATACAGAGTTAAAGGAATACTTACATGAATGCTGAAAAAGTATGAGAATCCAACAAATATGACGATAAGGATTGGAACAATTTTCATTCTTTTTACAAAAGGTTCCAGTGTAGGAATGTCTGCTGACTGGTCGTTGTTTATCATGTCTATGTACGTTCTAAACTTGTAATACGGACCTGAAACATGACGGAAGTACAACTTGTTACTAAAACAGGGCATAATAATCAATTGTTACTGAAACAGAGCATAATAATCAATTGTTACTGAAGCAAGACAGAATTGACTTGTTACTGAAACAGGGCATAATAATCACTTGTTACTGAAACAAAACAGAAGTATCACCTGTTACTGAAACATGGCATAATAATCAATTGTTACTAAAACAGGGCATAATAATCAATTGTTACTGAAACAGGGCATAATAATCAATTGTTACTGAAACATGGCATAATCATCAATTGATACTAAACAAGACACAATTAACTTGTAACTGAAACATGACATAATCATCAATTGTTACTGAAACATGTCAAAATTGACTTGTTACTGAAACATGACAAAATCATCACTTGTTAGGTAGCAGTATACAGTAGAGGGTTGTGGCCATGGGGGATATTTTTNAATAAGACAGAATTGACTTGTTACTGAAACATGACAAAATCATCACTTGTTACTGAAACATGACAAAATCATCATTTGCTACTGAGACATAACACAAGTATCACTTGTTACTGAAACATGACAAAATCATTATTTGTTACTGAAACATGACAGAATCATCATTTGTTACTGAAACATAATAAAATCATCATTTGTTACTGAAACATAATAAAAGTATCACTTGTTACTGAAACATAACAACAACATCATTTGTTACTGAAACATAACAAAATCATCATTTGTTACTGAAACATGACAGAATCATCACTTGTTACTGAAACATGACAAAAGTATCACTTGATACTTAAACATGGTCCAATCATCACAATCATATAACAAAACACAACCAAATAATCGATCTGCTGATCTTCCTGTCCATATGAATACATCACTGATTTACTAAATATACCTTATTGATTAATTTCCTGTATCGGTGAATACACCAGTGATATAACTGTATTTGAGAATCCACCAGTTATTTACCTGTAAATTGCCCGAGGAAACAAAACGCATACAGGAAGATGTCCACTGAGGAAGGAGTGACCTCCTGGTATTTTTTCTTCAGTGTCATCTCCTCTGATGAACAATCTTCTCTCTTGGTGGAGGTGTGTGTGTCATGGATTTCAAAACCAATGCCCACCATCTGTGGTGAGCAATGAAATCAAATATACTGAACATTCAGTTGGTGTCTAATACTGATACTACAAAATGCACTTTTAGAAGTAGAAGATTATTATTTTGGCAAATTTATATCATCAGCTAATGATCATAAGCAATAAATGTAGTGGTTTTTTTTTTTAATTTTAACTTATTTTTGGAGGGTCACAACATGTGTTCCATATCTCTGAGAGTTAGATAAAAAAATATTTTTTGTTACATTTTTACCAATGAAATATGAGAAATTATCAGTATGACTGAGGTGTTTTTTTCACTGCATTGAAGATAAATAATAGGATACCCTGTATTTTAAATTGTGAAGCTGATTGAGATGTCACAATGCAATGAAACAGTGAAATGTGGTTATGACATCTAATCAAATGGTTTTTTTGTAGCACCATATTATTTTGATCATATCACTAGCAATATTTGATCCTAAATATCTCAAAAATATCCTTATGCCTTTGCAATTTAGAATATCAATTAAAAAACAAAACATCTTATGATAATATGTCCAATACACACATGCACAACATCACACATCATATTTGCTTGCACATGCATGTAGTTTAAGAAAGGAATGAAGTGGTTCAGTAATGATATTTTTGTCATTTCTTTTTGGTTCTATTATCATTTCCATTATTAGAAAAAAATTACAATAATTTTGATATTCATGTACACTCATCTCTCAAATGCATTACATGCATGTGATATGTATCCTAATTTTTAGAGGCAAACCTAATCTTGATTTTTTATAACCAATTTGCAACACACAATGTAAAAAATCTTACTTGCTTTAGTATTTAATTCATGTTAAAATATCTTTAAAAATAATCTTGTTATTTTAACATTAAACACAAAAAAACTGTTATATATATGTACAATTTTTTTTTGCATTATTAGCATGATCTTATAAAATGCAAGCAAACACATGTAAGCGTTAATTACATAATAAGAGTCAGCAAGTTCCTACCCTTAATGTGAGAAGCAGCTGTACAGCATTAGACAGTGCTGGTGCCTGGGGTAATCCTAAGTAGTGACAGGTACGGAAAAACAGCAGGTACCCAAATCCCCAAAAGAATAAATAAGTGTGGCATTTCCTACAAAAGTGAAACAAAACTGTTCTTTGATGACTGAACATCACAATTCAACAAAATGATCTAGGTAATGCATCCATGCAAAAGTGAATGACATACCAAACAATGCTAGTAGTGGTAAGTGTTTCCTGATAATCAAGCTCAGGGTCGTATATTGACTTATATGCCATTTGGCACAATTCGAAAATGAGAGTGAGGTGAAGTGATGATGGAAAATCAACTAAATAAGCAAAAAGATCAACCCAGTCAAGTTCATTACATTCCTCCCTTTTTCTCAGACTTCGTCTCCAAAGGCGTAATATTGTAATATTACTGATATGGACTTAGAGGCAGTGTATGCCTGCGTCCATCAATTTTCCTATTTAGAAAACATCACTTTATTAGTAACAGCCCAGTTCCGTATTCTCTTGCTAAGCACTCGTCAAGCGTTTAAAACAAGAGTTGGCAAGTTCACCAATTTTGTAACAGGAGAAGAGAAATGCAACCGCCAGACTGGGATTCAAACCTAAGACCCTAAGAACACTAGATGAACACTCTACCAATTGACCTACCTGGTCCCCGACGATTGACCAATCCAGTTCTGCTACACTATGTAGTCAGATCCAGCGCATTCTGCCAATTGAGCTACATTCAAATGTAGCTGTATAGACCTATAACAGCTTTATCAATCTATCTTAAAAAGGTCTTTTGAGCTATTTTCACACCGTCTTTTAACAGTTTTTATTACTGAAGATATTTTTTTAAATGTTGATGCAATTGGAAAATTTTAAGTTTTATGAAATATAAAAACACAATCATAAGTTTATGCTTTTTGTAGTCAACATTTAATACCATAAAACCTATAGTATAATCGACTTTGCATCAGTATTATTAAAATTGAAGACATGAGAAATGATAGCTCAATACAGCTACATGTATAGATTATAGGTGGATATTACTATAATATATAGGTCTTTTAATTCACACTATATTATAGTGTATATCCTGTAAATTTTTACACTTTGCTACAATTAGCATATATATGTACATTACACTATGATAGTGTCTTAACTTGTCTTTTGTAACACTTGTGTGACATTCAAGTGTTCACTATTAAATTATTTTGCAAAAACTGTGATTTCATATGCTCTACTGTATATTTCTAGCATATCTAATTTGAAGTGTTGTCTTGTTTTTATATATATATATTCATAAGTACTGTGACCCTTGTTAAATTGTATATATGTTTTGTCGCAAGAATCGCACTACAGTGCTAATGTATGTTATTATTTTATTATGTTACATGTTGTATATGCGACGTTAAATAAAGCTTCTTGACCCTTGATCTGTAACAAAGGGTTACACTGGCAAACAAGTCGTTAGCAGATTCTTCCTGTCTTCAACTTTAATTCACAGATCATCAGAGATGTGAAAAGCAGATTGTTCAATGTAATTTATAAACTACACTACAATTATAAAGACATGAACAACTGGTATCAATACCATATCAACAGTTATTACTGATATTCAGAAACTTTTATATGTTGATATTTGGTGGCAATTCAGGACATAATAAAAATTACAAATGCACAACTGTTTTCAGATTCATTAGTAACACATTTTGAAATGTTTTTTGTTTTTGTGTGCACACTTTATATACGATAACTTAGATAAAATATAGTAATTGATTCAATGAAGCAACACAAAATAAAACCGAGATATAAACTGGTAGTCACAAGTATGTACTACTGTACGTTATGTGTGCACGGATTTCCGGGAGCTTACCCCGGTCCACTAATTTTTATCAGGATACAGCTGATTAAGGTGGTCACGATTGAGTGACAGATGTGCCATCCACAAGTTAAACAGATGATTAACACCCCCATGACGGTACATATCGCCTTCTTCGTGAGCGAACTGTTGCACAGCTTGACGACATGAGCAATTGGTAGCGATACAACAAGGATAATACAATATATCACGTCGTCTGAAAGTTCAGGCAGCTCCATGTTTCTTTTCCACTTATCGACCTCCACGACAGGAGAGTCACCAAAGGGTACATAACCTACATTTTTCCCGCAAAAAAAATCAGTACACGATATCCATGTTCCCATAAAGTAATTTAACAGCGGATCCACTTGTTCCCATAAAGTAATTTCACAGCAGATCCATTGAATATTGAATATTGTATTACTCACAAGACTTCAGTAGATGTCATATTTTTATTATTACCACGGAATAAGATTGAAAGTCCGTGTTATTCCGTGTAATACTATGTAAAAAAGTTCAAGAGAGTATAGGTATGGGGTGACCGTGTGGGGAAAGTCTGTTTCATTCCTACTCAAGATCTCAAAGTCTATTCTCACTTTGTTTTCATCAACTTTTAATAGGCACTTTAAATTATGGTCTGAAACTTTGTTTTATAATTGATACTTTAAAAAAATATTTTGCAACCCTAATATTTTGAGGGTAAAAAAAACACGGATTCGAGCACACATGAACACTGAGTCGATCCGTTTTATTGACACAGTGAACTTTCATCCGATAAATATTAAATTAAAAATAAATAAGATCGTAACTAATTTTTAAAATATCATGTACTTTATGGATTTTATATGTGTATTCCGATACATGATCTGTATGATCCTCTACACCGAACTCCAACACGGCATGAAACATACACGATACACGTATGTTACACATACAATATAAGTAATTATGAAAGTTTGTTTATAAATGGACACCACATGATTAACAAAGTATGTTAGCTCTGCAACTCATCCAGTTCCTGATCAATCCAATGTTTATCGAGTCTTTTTTTTAAATGTATTTATTGATGGTGCTGATATCACATCCTCTGGAAGCCTGTTAAATAATTTTACTACCCGTTGGGGGGAAGCTCTTCCGTTTTTCACTTTTTTAAAACCCCTACGGGCCTTGTACCTTGTCTTTCGGAAAAGTCCTGGCACAATTAAAAGAAGTCCGACGCTTTTCGATCGCTTCTATCGCATCACGTGTGAAGCTCAAAGTAGGTAAGTATAGTATTAAACCAATCCGGATATGACATATATCTAAATCCCAGATTATTTTTTTTCGTTGCCCTTCTCTGGACTCTTCCCAACATATCAATATGCTTAGTTTTATATGGGTTTTCATATCCTAAATTAACTCTAACAAGAGTTTAATATAGTAGCGGAAAGGAACGTACATTCACGTATTGAAAAGATAGTCGAATGATCGCGAACATTGAGTTTGCCTTTTAAACCGGTGCTCTTAATTGGTCTTTAAATGTTAGGGTATTGTCTATAAACACCCCCAGATCCTTCTCTTGGCATCATCTAGTGCTCTCTCAATTCACGGCCGATGTGCATGGATTTAAATTTTCCATGATGGAATTTCAAGAGCCATTTGTCGTTCCACTCAAAAAGTCTTTTTATATCCGTTAGGAAAGTGTCTATAGCTTTAAGTCCACGTATCACTCTGTACATCTCAGTATCATCAGCAAAAGGTAGCCAGATGACTTGAAAATATCTAGAAGATCGTTTATGTATGTTACAAACAGAGGGGTTCCAGAACAGATCCTAGGGGTATCCCCGGTGTGGGTACATGTACCCGGACAGCTCCTTGGGGTATCCCCGGTGTGGGTACATTTACCAGGACAGATCCTTGGGGTATCCCCGTGTTATTGAAGATCACCTTGAATGTTCTCCTTTGACAGATATCATATGTTCTCCTTGGGGTATCCCCGGGGTGGGTACATGTACCAGGACAGACCCTTGGGGTATCCACGGTGTTGGTACATGTACCAGGACAGATCCTTAGGGTATCCCCGGTGTGGGTACATGTACCAGGACCAGATCCTTGGGGGATCCCCGGTGTGGGTACATGTCCCAGGACAGATCCTTGGGGTATCCCCGGTGGGGGGACATGTACCAGGACAGATCCTTGGGGTATCCCTGGTGTGGGTACATGTACCAGGCCCAGATCATTGGGGTATCCCCGGTGTGGGTTCCTGTCCCAGGACAGATCCTAGGGGTACCCTAGTATCTGGAAGATTGTTTGTGTATATTACAAACAGAATGGGTACCAGGACAGATCCTTGGGGTATCCCCGGTGTGAGTACATGTACCAGGACAGATCCTTTGGGTATCCCCGGTGTTGGTACATGTACCAACACCGGGGATACCCCTAGGATCTGTTCTGGAACCCCTCTGTTTGTAACATACATAAACGATCTTCTAGATATTTTCAAGTCATCTGGAAGATTGTTTGTGTATATTACAAACAGAATGGGTACCAGGACAGATCCTTGGGGTATCCCCGTGTTATTGAAGATCACCTTGAATGTTCTCCTTTGACAGATATCATATGTTCTCCTTGGGGTACCCCCGGTGTGGGTACATGTACCAGGACAGATCATTGGGGTATCCCAGGTGTGGGTTCATGTACCAGGACAGATCCTTGGGGTATCCCAGGTGTGGGTACATGTACCAGGCCCAGATCCTTGGGGTATCCCCGGTGTGGGTATATGTACCAGGACAGATCCTTGGGGTATCCCCGTGTTATTGAAGATCACCTTGAATGTTCTCCTTTGACAGATATCATATGTTCTCCTTGGGGTATCCCCGGTGTGGGTACATGTACCAGGAAAGATCCTTGGGGTATCCCCGGTGTGGGTATATGTACCAGGACAGATCCTTGGGGTATCCACGGTGTTGGTACATGTACCAGGACAGATCCTATGGGTATCCCCGGTGTGGGTACATGTACCGGGACAGATCCTTGGGGTATCCCCGGTGTGGTTACATGTACCAGGACAGATCCTTGGGGTACCCCCGGTGTGGGTACATGTACCAGGACAGGTCCTTGGGGTATCCACGGTGTTGGTACATGTACCAGGACAGATCCTATGGGTATCCCCGGTGTGGGTACATGTACCAGGGCAGATCCTTGGGGTATCCCCGGGGTGGGTACATGTACCAGGACAGACCCTTGGGGTATCCACGGTGTTGGTACATGTACCAGGACAGATCCTTAGGGAATCCCAGGTGTGGGTACATGTACCAGGACAGATCCTAGGGGTACCCTAGTATCTGGAAGATTGTTTGTGTATATTACGAACAGAATGGGTACCAGGACAGATCCTTGGGGTATCCCCACTGTGGGTACATGTACCAGGACAGATCCTTCGGGTATCCCCGGTGTGGGTGCATGTACCAGGACAGATCCTTTGGGTATCCCGGTGTGGGTACATGTACCAGGCCTAGATCCTTTGAGTATCCCTGGTGTGGGTACATGTACCAGGCCCAGATCATTGGGGTATCCCCGGTGTGGGTTCCTGTCCCAGGACAGATCCTAGGGGTACCCTAGTATCTGGAAGATTGTTTGTGTATATTACAAACAGAATGGGTACCAGGACAGATCCTTGGGGTATCCCCAGTGTTGGTACATGTACCCCCAAGGATCTGTCCTGGTACATGTACCAACACTGGGGATACCCCAAGGATCGGTCCTGGTACATGTACCCCCACCGGGGATACCCCAAGGATCTGGGCCTGGTACATGTACCCACACCGGGATACCCAAAGGATCTGTCCTGGTACATGCACCCACACCGGGGATAGCCAAAGGATCTGTCCTGGTACATGTACCCCCACCGGGGATACCCCAAGGATCTGGGCCTGGTACATGTACCCACACCTGGGATACCCCAAGGATCTGTCCTGGTACATATACCCACACCGGGGATACCCCAAGGATCTTTCCTGGTACATGTACCCACACCGGGGATACATGTACCAGGACAGATCCTTGGGGTATTCCCGGTGTGGGTTCATGTACCAGGACAGATCCTAGGGGTACCCTAGTATCTGGAAGATTGTTTGTGTATATTACAAACAGAATGGGTACCAGGACAGATCCTTGGGGTATCCCCACTGTGGGTACATGTACCAGGACAGATCCTTTGGCTATCCCCGGTGTGGGTGCATGTACCAGGACAGATCCTTGGGGTATCCACGGTGTTGGTACATGTACCAGGACAGATCCTTTGGGTATCCCGGTGTGGGTACATGTACCAGGCCCAGATCCTTGGGGTATCCCCAGTGTGGGTACATGTACCAGGACAGATCCTAGGGGTATCCCCGGTGTGGGTACATGTACCAGGACAGATCCTTGGGGTATCCCCAGTGTTGGTACATGTACCAGGACAGATCCTAGGGGTATCCCCGGTGTTGGTACATGTACCAGGACAGATCCTTGGGGTATCCCTGGTGTGGGTACATGTACCAGGACAGATCCTTGGGGTATCCCTGGTGTGGGTACATGTACCAGGACAGATCCTTGGGGCATCCCCGGGGGGGGTGCATGTACCAGGACAGATCCTTGGGGTATCCCCAGTGTGGGTACATGTACCAGGACAGATCCTTGGGGTATCCCCGGTGTTATTGAAGATCAACTTGAATGTTTTCCTTTGACAGATATCATATGTTCTCTGTCTGAAATTAATCTTGACGTCCATATACGAATCTGTCCACTAAACCTGTAAGAGCAAATGTTACCCCACAACCTTTTATGTTTAACGGTGTCAAAAGCTTTTTGAAGGTCCATATACATACAATCCATAGATCAACCTTGATCTAAAGCATCGGTCCGTTCACCCAGTACTTTAAAAAGTTGTAGAGTACAAATCCGTACTGCCTCGACAAAAGTAACCGATTTGGCTTAAAATGATCCACTATGCGTCTCCAGCACAGGGACATGAGCATTTGTTATAGCTATATTTGGATCTTAACGAAGGTGTTCAGAGTAATTTTAGTTTTAGGGTTTAGATCGACTTTCAGTAAAAATGACACCCAAATATATACGATAAGAAGGGTGGATAGCTCTCGATGTCGAAACATCGACTCCACCTAACTTTCTTGCATCAAAAACCACATTTCTAATTAGTGAACGATTAAATACTAAGCACACCTTCCCCGTCACATCGTCTTAATAGGGAGCTTTGTTAAGTGAATAGTCGTCATATTTGATATTTTAGAGTTATCTTTCTTCAAACATACATGTTCAAATTTAGGGATGTCTAGTTTGATCTTTATAGACCTATGACGATAGGACATGAAACGAGTAAACTTTGTATCCCTTAATCCTGATGCTGCTTCTAGCAATATTCAATAATAATTTGTTCAGCATTTTTTGCGGATCCCTATGTAAACTTTGACCCTTAATTGTTTTCTATGTTTGAAATTCATATAAATGTAGTGGAACTGGACTGGATCGATCATCGGAGATCAGGTAGCTCAATTGGTAGAGCAAACGTCCGTCTAGAGTTCAGAGGGTCCCAGGTCTGGCCGTTGCATTTCTCTTTCTTCTGTTATTTAAATTAGGTGAATTATCTCCCCTTCTGTTTCAACAGTAGTTTAGACCGATTGTGATTTCAATGCTTTTGGCCCCTAGCATCATGCACCGATGAGTTTTAGAAGGACGAAACAACTACAGTGTATATGGTGCAGTGCAATTTATTTATGGCAATCTGTATCTTCTTATTTCCACACTTTAAAAGTGCAATCACCTGCTCACGTCTTTCTGTATTCTGGATTCCTTAGTCCCGAGGTTTGACACAATATTAATCTCGTTATATACATATTTGACTAATTATTTAAATTAATATTAAACTAACAAGTACACCTCTCAATTTTAAAAATGATATAATTAAGGGGTTTTATATTCCTCTTCTTCTGTTTCAACAGCAGTTTGGTCCGAAAAGAATTTCCACCTGTTTGGCCTCCAGCATCACCGACAAGAACAGTTGTATAGTGCAATGTAATTTGGCAAACTGTATCTATTACAAAGTTTTAAGGTGTAATCACCTGTGTATTGTATGTAGATTCATTCCCCTAAGGCTTTCCTACAACTGGAATAGCTTAGCTTTGCAACTTTTAGAGCTTGAGAATAAATTTTAATATATTACCGGTTCATGTATATAATTTGTGTCCCTATCAGCCCCCCATGTCTGGTAGGGTCAGGAAATAACCAACTAATGATGTTGCAGACCAAATTTAGTTGTAAGCTGTTCACTTTTCATAGAAGTAGAAAATACGGAAAGCTAACATTCTAGGTACAATAATGCATGAACAGGATAAATGTCGGTATAGAAGGATATCCAGATTATCTCATTCACCCCTGGAGACACATTTGAACTCTTCCAATCCATAGATTGGAATAATTCATTTTGAAATTAAAGGGGTGAATGCGTTAAATTGGATTCAGTTTAGTCAGAATATAGGAAAGGTTCAATCTTGTTTTTTACATAACACAAAACAAACAACAAACTCAGGCAAAACTGAAATTGAAACAATTTAATAGTATTGAAAATATATCTAATAGGGAAATTCATAAATAATTTTGTTTATAAAATAAGAATACAATGATACATAATTTTCCCTACTCCACTATGACATTCTCTAAACAATACTTGGTATTTTTAGACATAATCTATCTATGGGTATAAAAAAGAAATGGCCAGTCATAAAAAACAAACATCTAGGCCTTGCTCAAAGCTCATCTATATTGTAACTAAAGTGAAAAAAACGGTAATTATGGAAATAGGCCTATTCTTTGGAAAACAGGCCAATTATTATTAAAATAGGTCATACACTTAAGTGAGACACACATTTATGTACAATTGTAAAATAAAAGGCTGTTAATTGTATGTGCAAAAAGGTCTACACAATGAGCCACATTCACAAGCGAATAATAGGCCTACACAATGGGAAAATCAGGTCTAAATTTATGAAAAATAGGCCTACACAAAGGAAAAACTAGGCCTTAACATGTGAATAGGCCTACAATGAAAATTAGGTCTAGCTTGTGATAGTTTCGGTTTAGGTCTATTCATTAGACCAGACATTACAAGAATAGACTTAAACTTGTAAAATACATAAGCAAAAACTTGTAAATATAATCTAGAGTGATCAATTATAGAAATGATATTAAATACTTCCAGGTAGAAAAACAAATTCATTAGCAATAATTTAATACTAAATCCTATTGCCTATATCTATAATCGAACTCTGGAAACATGGGATAGCAATGCATGGGTTCACACATGTTCTAGACAGTAAGCATAGGCTATTTGGAAATTGATTGGTGTGCAAAAAAATAAGAAATACAGTATAATAAACTGAATGTTACACATAGGAATGCATCTGTGCATTTGTAGTATGATATGCATTATTAAAATGTTTAAATTCACAAATTTTACAAGTTTTCATCCTTACATTTAAGGAGTTATCCCCCTTCCTTTACTTTTCAACAATATCACGACAATTAAGTAAAATTTACATATTTCTTATTCATAACAATTAATAGAAACTTGACAGGCAGTTCACTTTCTGAAAAATAAACGAGACAAAACTATTCAAATACCGGGATGACATGAAATACAGATTCATGACAATTAAGTATTAAATAACATATATTTAGATATAAGGCATATTTATCAATCGTATTTATCAGAGAAGGAGAAATAAATCTACTTCTAGACAAAAACATTCTGAATACTCTGAGAAAACTATATTTCAATATTTCCTTTTCACTCAGTGACTAGAACCTACTCTTATTTCTCTGCTATACATGACTGATAATTCATACTTGTATTTCTGTTATATCTGACTGATGGTTCCCTCAAATAACCCTTAAAATATTCTTTTCTTTCCACAGTAACCCATCTTTATACTTCACTTCCGTAAAATAGCTTTATAAATTTTAAATTGAATTTAATATCTATATATCATAACCTGTCATTACAAGAACCTTGGCTGTTGCAAAGACATTTAAAAAAAATCAAAAACATACTTCATTTAACAATTTGAAATTCTGAAATTGTTTTAAGCAAAAGAATTTTTGTTAGTAAATCTTTTCCTTTCTTTATATAATAGTTTTCTAAAAAAAATAGAAAAGTTACTGAGTTACTATTTCTTGTTTTCTTTCATTTACACATTTTCTTGTTTATCTTGGAAACTATACAATGTACAATGAAAACATAAAATTCTCTTAAAAATGAAATTAAGCCAATTTCAGTTTCAAAGTTGACCATTACCCAAATATAATTATAAATTTTCTCCAAACAATATTACATCATACACTGATGTTTTACCATATCCCATGAATACATATCAGAGGATTATATAGTTGTTTTTCCACTCATAAAGTTGCTATAATAATGAATAAAACACATTTTATACACTTTGGATTCTGTTGTAGCAATCACCAGCATTGCACAAACTGTCTCTCATCATGACAACTCAAGGTATCAATTTGTTTTACAAGAAAATACTGTTCATGTTTTGAGCAAATATCCTTTGAAATAAATATCACTAGATCAACAGGAAAACAGAAATTTTCCAGATAAACAATTTTGTTTTTTAAGTATGAAATATTATATGATCCTATTATTTTTTCCTCCTTTAGGAGAATATCATTGTAAATTTCATACATTGATGGCATTGGCATCTTTGTAAAATGTAAAACAATGATGTTCATGAAATACACACACATATATATATGTATAAACATAACAGTGATATAGGTGTTATACTTAAATTAAAAGAACGGTAAATCTACATTTTCAAAGCCTTTACTTAAAATTCTGTACCTTAATAAGCATTTAAACAATATTTACACATAGTGATGCTCAACTGTAAAATATTTCAAATGCCTGGGATTTTCTCTTGACGAGTAATAATACTGACACAAAGCCATGATCATGATATTTAACACTTAAATTGTTTTCATCTTGGCATAGATTTTCAGTCAGATTTTCTGAAAATCAAAAATAACAAAACTGAAATGAAAACAGAATTAAACAGGACTAAAAATTGATACCAGGTATTCAGAAATTCCTTGATTTCATGTGGTCATCATTGGAACCATCTATCCAAACGGTTACTCATCTGTTTATTTCAGGAGTAAGCCAAAGTTTATTTTAGATGCATCAACCCTAGAATAATGTAAGAAAAAAGTACCTTTATAAGGTTAAGTCGAGAAATACATGTACTGGCGATAATGAGGTCAGATCACAGTATTTTTACAGATAGAATATTCATTTTCAATATGTACTTTTTCGTAAAAGTCCAATTTACTTGACTTGTCATGCATATAAGATATAGAACTAATCTGAAGCTTTCTGACCAATCACCAATGTGGTACAGGCCAGCCAGCGATGCAAGTGTTCTTAACAATGTCATAGATACATCAAAAGTTTAGGGGTTGAAATTTAATCATTTTTGAAGAAAAAAAGCCCCACTATTAGTAATTCCAGCATATCACACTCCCAAGTATTTTTTTTTTAATATAATTTCGTTTAAACAATATTCATAAACAAGTTTGATGAAGAGCATTTGAAATGTGTGTCAAATGTGTAATAGCATAGGAGAATACTACGACCTTCACCAACACAAAACAACAGCCATGGATGAATGCTTGTTGAATACTGTTACTGAACAGTTAATACAGATACACAGAGCACCTCAAATGATTTGTCAGTTCATGCGAGTTTAAATGATTTTCATTTAAAATTGTACTCGTGTCAGCGTCATTTTGGTCCTGATGACGTCATATTGGTCCTTATGACGTCACAATGGACGATAACTTGCAAGAATCATATTATCGGACGGCATTGTGAAAATGTATAGTACAAGTATACCATATAAGGAAATGTTGATGACCAGATAAAGATGACTTATACAATCTTTTATCAGAATAGTTGAAACACGGGCAAAACATTGCCACTATGTTCAACAATAACCAAATAAAAGCTAACGGTTAAATCAAATCCATATAGGACAATAGTGTTACAACAAAAATAGCAGTTTAAAACATCACAATCAAAGCCATGATAATTCCTTGAAATATTAAAAACTAAAATTTGCAATTTAATCAAATGATGTAGTCAAATATTTTTGGTTTCTTTTTAACACAATGGAAGATGGAAGTCTTTAATTGGCTAAAAAAAACACACAAGTATGTTTGTCAGACTATAATAACAAGCTTTGATGACAAGATATATATACAACAACAAAATTAAGGAACAAGTACAGACATAAATGTTGTGAAACATTTAACAGATACCAAATACAACATGAAAATTCACCAGTGTACAACAAATACATTCTACAACTGGTTGTCTAAACCATATCATCTCAAGTAATATTACAGCTATTTTGAGAGTGCACTTGAGTAGCCCAGGGAAAATAAGCAATTTTTGGCATACATACCTGGATCTCATCCAAAGTTATATAATTGTATAAATACATTTTAAAAGGAATTTTTTTTCTGGAAGTAGAACAGCAATTTTATGTCGATAATTTAAAAAATAATTAGAATTTTCAGCATTTTTCTTCTGCAAATTATGTTTATAATGTCATGTTCTGAAGCTAAAATCTGTTGAATTATTCACTATTCATCAATTTCGCCTTATTTACTTCCCAAAATTTCTGTAGCCTCGTGCCTTAAGTCATTCTAAATCGTCAAGTGATCTCAAATTGGTTGTTAAAGTTACTGGAATTGATACGGCACAAATACACACAAGTACATCCAAAAAATTGGACAAACGACTGAAAACTAAATTTGGCATTTTGAAAAAACTATGAAAAGGTGTTTATCTTAAAAGCAATCTTAAGCTTATAACTGGTACTGATCTTCACCAGCAAAATTATACAAATTACTGTACTTTATCATTTGTACGTCCAATCACTATTACACCTCAGTATTCACAGGAAAAGGATAAAAGATGTCTAGCCATATTAAGGTAAATTGTTTACCATTTCACTTTCTAAAAGCACAAATAAAAAGTTAAAAAAAACAATATGTAAAAAATGGGTCTTTGAAAATAATCACTAAAGCATTTTTTTAGACACATATTGATGTACAAAAAGTCTAATATTTGATTTCAACAGAATGTAAACAGGCACAGAAACATACGCACTGGAAAACATACAAAAATATATAAACAAACGAATTTACAAAAACAGGAACATGTATAAAGTTTACCTAAAAAGCAAAAATAAACAAACCATAAAAAATTAATTATCAAAACTTGGCGACTGATTTTAAAACAAATATAAGGCACTTTTAGTAATGGAAAAACAAAACTTTCGAGGAAGTTCGGCGTTGGCAACTAAATGGTACGGCACAAAATATGAAAATTAATGACAGCAGATGAAATGGTTGCGATACATTTCAATCCAAAGCTCACACAATCCAGACCAAAGCATTTGGTTGGACTAGCAAATGCATGCTCACCTATTTCATTTACAAAACAATCTCCTAACAGCACCCATCATCTAAATCTGTTTAGCCTGTTAACCTGAAAGTCAAACAGCAGGTTACCACAATGAAAACTAATTCCTTGTACATTATGCATTCAGAATTGGAGGATTTTACATTTTCTATTCAATATTTTCTTTCTTTGACAGCCAAATAAAAAAGAATATATATATACATATATATATCTGTATTTCAGAAGTACAGGTATTTTAAATAATAATACAATTAACTCTTAATATGCATATTTATTTCTTTGAATATATTTCTGTTAGTTCTTACTATTTTTTATGAAATTAATTGGAATGAAAAACTATTCTAATTACAATACAGGAGGGGAGAATTCATGAAGTATAAACAAAACTAAGATGGAACTCAACAGATGTTGGAGAATGAGTGATGTGTGGGCGACTGTTAACACAAGCCGTAGGGACTTCGTACCCAGCACCAGATATTACCATGTGAACCAGTTCCATATACTGTACCATTACCACACACACATGCAGATTAAAGGCTGGGAGAAATAGAATATTGAACCCCTTGTAACGGGATTAATTATCTCAATCATTAACAAGATATACCAGGTATGCAAAAATCAAAAGTAAACTCCACTTGATTCATTGGGTAACAGGTTAACAGTATAAGAGCATCTTACCTGTAAAATTTTAGTCTCCTCTCATCACCACGGTGCACATACACAGCTAAATGCCCTAATGACCCCCCTCCCCCCCCTTCCTAATTATTACAAGAAAATCACGTTCAATTTTCACAATTAATACCGACTCATTATAACCCAGTATCCAGTATACTCAGAATAGCACTCTTTCACTCTTCACCTGTGAAACACACTAGCAGAAGCACACACCATGCAGACACGCCGAATGAATTACATTTGATCAAATATATGAATAAAACGATGAATCATGCATAAACATATGAAATGATCATGCAAATATAATCACTGAATTTCTCTCAAAGACCATATTAGGCGGGTGTATGTCACTTCGTGAGGCAATAGGGAAAACCCTAAATATCTATAAATATCACAGGTTACTTGTTCAAATCTTTTAAATCTTTTAAAAAGCTGATCATCATTCAATCTGCAAATGAATATACAAAAAGACCAGTATTGAAAATAAAAATTAATCATACTACATGTATCAGCAAAAAAAATATCACAGATAAAATAATGCTTCACAATTAGGATAGCGAGCGACATATTTGAAAAATCTGGGCAAATCTAGCTCTAGATATTTTACAACAGGACCACTATTATATTTAGCAGGGAGGTTGTGACTGTGGACGAATCTTCACTTGATTGGAAATTAAAGATGTTGGCCTTGACTTTGTACTGCTGACATTTGACCCTGGCCGAACTTTTGAGGATGGTGGTTGTGAACCAGGTCTGGCTTTAGCACGAGCTAACCAAGCTGAACGTTGTCTTTTCTCTAATTCTTCTTCCTCTCGCAGTTTTTGCTCGGAGAACATTTTCTCTATGCTATTGATGTAGTCCTTCTCCTGTTCATATGTTCGGAGATCAAATTTCACATGACTCCGCATGGGGTTATTGTAAGCACTCACTTTTCCCATGATCTGACCGGTGCCATCACCGGCTGATTGCACATCTTCAATTTTGTTATGACTCCGTTTTTCTTTTATCAACTGTGACAATTTTTCTTTCATGTCGGCAGGGTACATAAGCATGGGAACAAAATTGGCCTCCATAGCTGTACTGGATAAACCATATTGTCCTCGCGGCTTATGCTGGAAAGACACGCCTGGCAGTGAGGGCGCAATAGTTGACCTGACGGACACTCCCGTATCTGGGCGATTTGTCAGGGCTGGAGCAGTTCCTGGGCGAATACTGCGCGCTTTCAATTCAGGATCTACCTCCTTTCGCTTGGCTGAGGCAGAGATTGGTCTGATGACTCGACCGATTGGCACTGTGCTTTTTGTCCTTTTTGAATGCAAACTTTGTCTTAATTTAATTTTCGTTGGTTTGATGTCACATGGTGTAGCATAGATTTCCTTCTCTGGACTGTCTGGCATGCCTTCTTCTTTTACCTTATTGGATTTGGTAGATTTTGTTGATTTGACATCGGAGAACTCCGACAATGTGTCCACTTTGTCGTCAACAATAAACCTCTCTAACCCTATTTCTCCAGGACTGACTCTTGTACGAGGGTCAATTTTCGGCGGAGAAGAACTAGGCCTATTTCTTAACATATCAGCAAGATTATTCTTTAGTTTAAAGTTTACCTGTGTATTACTATTGGTTTCTGTCGAGCGCATGGAAGTCTGAATGGCATTGACCGTCAGATATATAAAATCTGGTGGCACAACACTCTCAGCCTTCATGCGCATCTGTGACCGCAGCAATGATTTCGTCTCTGAAAGAGAAATATCTTTGGACTTGGGGACAAGTGGCTTCTCAAATGCCCAGGAAACTCTCCGCTTGAGGTTGGAAAGTGATGGCCCATTTTTATCATCTTCATCGTCATCATACTGATCATGATTAGGCTCAGCAATCATCACACTATGTTGGGATACCCCAGACTTATGGGTCAAAGGTCGTGTCTTTGGCAGTGGAGGCTTTGAGGGGGCAGTAGAGGCACGACTCTTCCCTCGACTTGAGACAGCAGTCTTGACTTCAGACAGAGCCAGGCGGGACTCGACACCGGGTGTAAAATGCATACTCTCAAACCCTCCATCGATGAACCCCTGACTCTGAATATGTCTAGCACTTGCCATACTGCGAGAACTCAGAGCCTTTGCACTATGTGGGAACTGTGGGGCATGGAAAGATGTTTGAGGGAGAATCTGTCCGCCTTCGATCTTCCGTTCCTGTCTCTCCCCAGGTCGATTATGTAGGACTATTTTTGTGTTTGTGGCACCGGCTCGTACCATCCTCTGGGCACGAATGTAGGAGTAAGGGTGGGATCGGATAGGCGTATCAGCGTACGAACTATACTGTACAAGTGGTGGCACTTTGTCATTCTCTAGTGTGTAATCCCACTCCACTTTCTCAAAGTTGAGCACCAGGAGATTGACGCTGGTATTCAGAGTAATCCTACAACACAGACATAAAACAAACAGATTTAATATTTGGTGGTACAATGTTAAAGGACTATTTTACAGTTAAACTGCTTCTATATGATCTTGCCATTGGCAATCACTTGACCTGGACATGTTCAGTTGGCAATCATATGATCTTGCCAAATTCAGTTAGCCATCATACAACCGTGCCAAATTCAGTTTAAAATCATATGACCTTCAAAGTTCTGATTGAAATCATTACCTTACAAAATTCAGATAGCATTTAAATGACCTTGCCGAGGTATGCAATTCTACTAGCCCATGACCAGGACTAGCAAATTTCATGTTATATCTAGACTAAGTGAAATTTTTCAATATTCACTATGAAAAGATATCTTTGGCTAGCAGAATTATGCAAAATCTAGATTCTACGGCTGGATTGTGAGATTGTTATCATTTTCAAATGCAAATTTTACACCAACCACCCACAACAAATATGTTGCAGAATTTGCCAATTCGTCCAACTTGCAATTAGCCTTGATTTGCCTTGGATTTCTAGTTGCATTGGGACTGGTTATCTGAGACAAATAGACATGATGAGAAGATAAGATCTACTAGCACAACCAGGTTGGATGTAGTCAAATTCTCTGACAAAATTTTAAATAACTTCAAAAAAAGGTTAATTACTGAATTTCATTTTTTTTTAAATTCATACCTCATGGCTGACCTTCATGTCTAAAGAGTATATATATACAGTACATGTCCTAAAACTTTAACTGACCTGAAATTAATCAAACACTTTTGACCTCAAGGATAGCTTCAGTAGATAAAATACATGTACAAACATAAAAGCTAAAGAAACCATTTTAACTCTCATTTACCTGTTACCAATGGCAATAATGGACTGTATCGCATCACTGCGACTATTCCCACGCATGATCCGGCAGCACTGTCCGGTGACCATGTTCCAGATCCGAAGTCGTCCGTCAGCTGATCCCGTGATTACACGGAGGAACATAAACTCTACACAAAGGACAGCCCTGGAACCAATCAAGTATCAAACATATCAAGGATAAGACTCCAGCTGGTCAACACATCTAAAAGAGCAAATCCCAATGATGACTTGATGCAGTTCTCCAGTTATTAACTCATTCACCCCTGAAGACACATTTGAACTCCCCCAATTCAAAGGGTGGAATTGTTCATTATGAAATTTCAGGGGTGAAAGAGTTAAAAAGATCCCAATGTTGTGGTCCTTAACCTAGATATAAAATGTCTTTCATTTAACTCATTCACCCCTGGAATTTCACAATGAACTTAAATTCCAACCTTTGAATTGGAAGGGTTCAAATGTTATTGTTGGGGAATATGAAAATTTAGCAAAGACCTAACCTTGAATACAATTTGAACTGCGTCTTTCCTTCAAGGCATTTTTGTTGTCACTATGGGAAACAAACACTGGAAATGCTGAAGGATCATTGTTAATCCAATT
Organism: Mizuhopecten yessoensis; assembly: GCF_002113885.1. Taxonomy (NCBI): domain Eukaryota; kingdom Metazoa; phylum Mollusca; class Bivalvia; order Pectinida; family Pectinidae; genus Mizuhopecten; species Mizuhopecten yessoensis. The sequence goes on from NW_018407102.1 coordinate 153,552, forward strand.
TTTGAAAAATCATTCACAAAAAAAAGTGTTTAGACTGTGTTTGATAAGTAAATAATTTGATGTAGTATATAAGTTTACTTTGGGTGCCTAAGGGCGTTGAGACAGCGATTGAGGTGTCCCTGGGCGCTCCACACTAATGCGTAGCCATCCTTACTCCCCGTAATGATGTGCCATTTGTCAAACTTAATGGACGTCACCTGGTCGTGATGACCATTCAACATCTACAACACAAAGAGTCATTATTATGATTCATTAAACACCTTACTTAGCAATATATGATGTGGCAAATTTTCATATAATCATTTAAATGCATTTAATAATAATGATCTAAATTTACAATGTTTATGTATTGGTTAATAATTATGTAATATAATTATTTTGTTACTAAAATCTTCTGTCTCTTCCATTTTCCTATTCTTTTAAAGAAATATTTCATAACAGTAATTAAAATTCAACTATCTCCATTATGCATATTACATATATATATGTCATACACTGTACTGATATACTTGATATATGTATGTATTGATCTAAAGGATTCAATCACAATGCCAGTACCATGATATGTATTGAATCATGGGTATATCATAACACCTCTCTGAAGCATAGTGCTTTTTAAAGGTCAAAGGTGACGTACCTTGATAAGGTCGCCTGTCTTGATGTCCCAGACCTTGACCCTGCCTCCCTCACACCCAGTGATGCACAGCTCTTCGTTCATGGCCACCGCCCACACTGGTTTACGGTGTTTAAACGTCCGCTGACACTTTCCCGTGTTGAGGTTCCAAACTGAAACAAATAAGGTTTATAAGTACAAATTTGTCAGTGTGAATAGGAAATTACTAATTACAAGAAGATATCTAAGACTTGACAACAGTGAAGAGAGTTACACAGCATGGCCCAGTTGTTCACAGTAGTGAATAATTAGCTTAACAGCAATTTCAACACAAAAGTAATCTAGCATATTCTCAAAAACTTTGAAAATAATTAACTCAGTTGTGTGTACAGGGATTCAAAAATTATCAAATAAACAGGATATTTCTGAAACAACACATTTTGTAAATTTCTGTAAATGACTCAATAAGCTAATCATGACTTGCACGAACTTTGCAAACAGGACAGGTTTTAGATGGTGTGGAAGTGAGCACTTTGCTTAAAGGAAATTTAACCTGACTCTCTAAGACAAAAAAATATCTTTAAGAAGCTGGTTTCTGTATTGAGTGCAAAACAAGATCAGATTTCAATGCTGTATAAGTCTCAAACCGAAGACTTTACATCTTTTTAAGAGGATGATGGGGAATATTATGTTCCTAAACAACCATCTTGATATGCCCTTTCTTGATCTGACTTTGATAGAACTTTCTACCAATTATATCTCCATACCCTAGTTTTATGGATGTATGTATCTTAACTTTTGGAGATTCCTAAACTTAGAAGTTAAAGGAAAATTTCCTAACTGAAGTCTATTTCTTACTAACTCTAAAATTGCTATCCAACAGAAAAAAATAAAATTAAGTAATTTATTTATGTTTAAGCAATGTTCCTGGAACCAGGCCAATAATTAAAAGACTCAATTTTATATTGAAAATGTTTTTTCAAATAAACTCTTGATTGTGTGTGTGTGTGTTGGTTTTTTTTTTTATCTATTTTGAGAACAGATTTTAAACTATCAACACATACTTCCAGTACATAAATTGCCTGTAACAAAATTACTTATTCATGAATAAAGATATTTTGAAGTAAATTTTCTTTTTGTGTTATTTTCCTGCTTTGAATATAGAATTTTGACAGATTTTTGACATTGACGTGACGCTGACCAAATATCCCGATAATATTAGACTTATTAGCTATCAGATTTGTGTATTCAATCGTGGTTGGCCCTTCAGCGTCACATAAATATCTGTGTCAATATTTGTATACCCTCGCCAATATGGTTAGATAAACACAATCTGAACTATGTCCATGAAATTAATTTCCCTTGATTTTGGAACTGAAAGAAAAATGTTTGTTTTTATTTCATAAAATGAAGGACATGAAAATCTTTCTTTCTCCTCACAATAATTACCTTCCAGTATATGCTCTGAGTAAACCTTAAACTGTACTTCTATATCAAAACAAATTAATATTTTACAAATAGTGAAGGTTTAATCTTTCCGATCATTTTCTTCTTACAGTAATTACCCCCAAAGGCCATGTTCTCAAATAGAAAACCATATTTGAGTTGATATACGGTGATAATACTAAAACATACAATATTTGGTCTACAAGCATTCAAGGTGATAACTTTATCCATTTGTAAATTCGCACTTGCTTATCAATGTGGAAAAATAAGAAAACTTTCAAAAACTTTAAACATAGCCATAATAGATACTCTTTTCATTTAAGATAATAAATTATGATGAAGAATGAGATGTAAAGAGAAAGGAAAAAGACAAGAGGGACTTAACAAAGGACAGGGTACATGTTAGATCAAATATGTCCAAGGCTTGATTCTTTGATAAAAGTTCATCAATCAAAGTTTTGTTCAACTCTCATTTTCTTTACAAACAGTGAAATATGACCTTTTCCTTTGGATTTTGAGACAAGTTTATGTTCAGTTTGTAGTAAATTTATTTAAAATAATTAATAATCAGATGCAACAGGTTCATCCCACTCAATAATCACTCCAAGATTTAAAAATCCCTATAAGAAATGGAATTAAAGCATCTGATGCTGAATCAAACAGGACGTTGGTATACTCAGGTGTCAGATTAGACAAGATTTATTCTATAATGTAATGTACATGAATTACATTTTTTATATGTCTCCATCGAAAACTAACATTTTGACACGGAACACATACTGATTTAATTCAAAGAATCACCTGGTGAATTACATATATGTAAGATAATCTCGGGGTTATTGGTTTTTCACAGGTCTTCATTTAAAATATCAGCTAGCAGGATTTACAACAGTCAGGCGGAGGTAACACCTTATCTGCAGTGCTAATCTAGAGGAAAGGGCACCCGCTGTGACCAATCCTCAGTGCTCTTATATATATAGCTGTGTGCAGAGTAGATCTACCCCGATCAATCTTCAGTGCTCTTAACTGTGTGCAGAGTAGATCTACCCTGACCAATCCTCAGTTCCTCTTAACTGTGTGCAAAGTAGATCTACCCCGACCAATCCACAGTGCTCTTAACTGTGTGCAGAGTAGATCTACCCCGACCAATCCTCAGTTCCTCTTAACTGTGTGCAGAGTAGATCTACCCCGACCAATCCTCAGTTCCTCTTAACTGTGTGCAGAGTAGATCTACCCAGACCAATCCTCAGTGCTTTTAACTGTGTGCAGAGTAGATCGACCCCGACCAATCCTCAGTGCTCTTAACTGTGTGCAGAGTAGATCGACCCCGACCAATCCTCAGTGCTCTTAACTGTGTGCAGAGTAGATCTACCCCGACCAATCTTCAGTGCTTTTAACTATGTGCAGAGTAGATCTACCCCAGCCAATCCTCAGTGCTTTTAACTGTGTGCAGAGTAGATCTACCCCGGCCATACCTCAGTGCTCTTAACTGTGTGCAGAGGAGATCTACACCGACCCATCCTCAGTGCTCTTAACTGTGTGCAGAGTAGATCTACCCAGACCAATCCTCAGTACTCTTAACTGTGTGCAGAGTTGATCTACCCCGACCAATCCTCAGTGCTCTTAACTGTGTGCAGAGGAGATCTACACCGGCCATACCTCAGTGCTCTTAACTGTGTGCAGAGGAGATCTACACCAACCCATCCTCAGTGCTCTTAACTGTGTGCAGAGTAGATCTACTCCGACCAATCCTCAGTAATCTTAACTGTGTGCAGAGTAGATCTACCCCAACCAATCCTCAGTACTCTTAAATGTGTGCAGAGTAGATCTACCCCGACCAATCCTCAGTACTTTTAACTGTGTGCAGAGTAGATCTACCCCGACCAATCCTCAGTGCTCTTAACTGTGTGCAGAGGAGATCTACCCCTACCAATCCTCAGTGCTCTTAACTGTGTGCATAGTATATCTACCCCGACCAATTCTCAGTTCTCTTAACTGTGTGCAGAGTAGATCCACCCCGACCAATCCTCAGTGCACTTAACTGTGTGCAAAGTAGATCTACCCCAACCAATCCTCAGTACTCTTAAATGTGTGCAGAGTAGATCTACCCAGACCAATCCTCAGTGCTCTTAACTGTGTGCAGAGAAGATCTACCCAGACCAATCTTCAGTGCTCTTAACTGTGTGCAGAGTAGATCTACCCAGACCAATCCTCAGTACTCTTAACTGTGTGCAGAGTAGATCCACCCCGACCAATCCTCAGTGCACTTAACTGTGTGCAAAGTAGATCTACCCCAACCAATCCTCAGTACTCTTAAATGTGTGCAGAGTAGATCTACCCCGACCAATCCTCAGTGCTCTTAACCGTGTGCAGAGGAGATCTACACCGGCCATACCTCAGTGCTCTTAACTGTGTGCAGAGGAGATCTACACCAACCCATCCTCAGTGCTCTTAACTGTGTGCAGAGTAGATCTACTCCGACCAATCCTCAGTACTCTTAACTGTGTGCAGAGAAGATCTACCCCGACCAATCTTCAGTACTCTTAACTGTGTGCAGAGTAGATCTACCCTGACCAATCCTCAGTACTCTTAACTGTGTGCAGAGTAGATCTACCCTGGCCTAGTATGTTACAAGATGTTTACCAACCAAACTAACACCAGGAATCTGGAAGTCGTAAATAACTCATCAATAAATCACCAATAAAACCGAAAAAAACTTAAAGATAAAAGTTTTCAATGTGAACACTTAGTCCAACTGTTATTTATCATTTTTAAGCATTTTCTCTTTAAAAGATCATTTTTTTAACATTAATGCATTTTACGTTTTATTGTAAGATAAAATGTATTGATATTTAATGAATATGTCTCAAAGGAGTAAAAAGCAATTTTGTTTTCTTGTTATTTGAAAGAACATTTATGATAGGTATGTATATAGACATACACCAGAACACTCATCAATTTAATCTAAAATGAGATATCGATGCTATTTTTCATGAATATAGATAAGAAAAAAGAAAAAATCTCTGATTATGACAATAATGTTTACGACCAAAGACTGACAATTTTTGGGATTTCTGCAATCAGTGTCAGATCAAAATGAAATGCCTGCTCCCGCTTAAATAAATAAAACCACTTAATATAACGTGGAAATGAAAGATTAACATGAAATGGTTGATGCAAAGGAATGCAAATTAAAAGCCACATTAATTAAGTCCAAACGAAGTGGAACCGTTCGTTTGTTATTACTTTACAATGTCTTATTAAAGAATAATAAATTTCTTTATCTTTACAGTTGAATTTTGAGTGAGGTAAAAACCACAGAACTAAACTATTATTGTTATCTAAGTCTGTGGTAAAAACACATCAAGCTTTGAGCAGCTGGGCCCCTGACCATAGCGTTCATGGTGCTGTTATGGACTTTGTGCAGTTTATCATTACAGGTCAATGACCGCGGTTTTAAGTCATCTTACATCTAGTGCTATATATCTATACCATTTGTGCTATTATGGACTTAGTTCAGTTTATTGGTACAGGTCAATTACCGCGGTTTTAAGTCATCTTACATCTAGTTCTATATATCTACACCACTTGTGCTACTATGGACTCAGTTCAGTTTATTGGTACAGGTCAATGACCGCGGTTTTAAGTCATCTTACATCTAGTGCTATTTGTCTACACCACTTGTGCTACTATGGACTCAGTTCAGTTTATTGGTACGGGTCAATTACCTCGACTTTAAGTCATCTTACATCTAGTTCTATATATCTTCACCACTTGTGCTATTATGGACTCAGTTCAGTTTATCATTACAGGTCAATTACCTTGATTTTAAGTCATCTTACATCTAGTGCTATTTATCTATACCACTTGTGCTATTATGGACTCAGTTCAGTTTATCATTACAGGACAATGACGTTGATTTTAAGTCATCTTACATCTAGTTCTATATATCTTCACCACTTGTGCTATTATGGACTCAGTTCAGTTTATCATTACAGGACAATGACGTTGATTTTAAGTCATCTTACATCTAGTTCTATATATCTACACCAGTTGTGCTACTATGGACTTAGTTCAGTTTATCATTACAGGTCAATGCCCGCGTTTTAAGTCATCTTACATCTAGTGCTATATATCTTCACCACTTGTGCTATTATGGACTCAGTTCAGTTTATCATTACAGGACAATGACGTTGATTTTAAGTCATCTTACATCTAGTTCTATATATCTACACCACTTGTGCTACTATGGACTCAGTTCAGTTTATTGGTACGGGTCAATTACCTCGACTTTAAGTCATCTTACATCTAGTTCTATATATCTTCACCACTTGTGCTACTATGGACTTAGTTCAGTTTAATGGTACAGGTCAATGACCGCGGTTTTAAGTCATCTTACATCTAGTGCTATTTATCTACACCACTTGTGCTACTATGGACTTAGTTCAGTTTATCATTACAGGTCAATGACCGCGTTTTAAGTCATCTTACATCTAGTGCTATATATCTATACCACTTGTGCTATTATGGACTTAGTTCAGTTTATTGGTACAGGTCAATTACCGCGGTTTTAAGTCATCTTACATCTAGGGCTATACATCTACCCCACTTGTGCTACTATGGACTTAGTTCAGTTTAGTGGTACAGGTCAATGACCTCGGTTTTAAGTCATCTTACATCTAGGTCTATATATCTACACCACTTGTGCTACTATGGACTCAGTTCAGGTTATTGGTACAGGTCAATGACCGCGGTTTAAGTCATCTTACATCTAGTGCTATAGACTTAGTTCAGTTTAATGGTACAGGTCAATGACCGCGGTTTAAGTCATCTTACATCTAGTGCTATTTATCTACGCCACTTGTGCTACTATGGACTCAGTTCAGGTTATTGGTACAGGTCAATGACCGCGTATTAAGTCATCTTACATCTAGTGCTATAGACTTAGTTCAGTTTAATGGTACAGGTCAATGACCGCGGTTTAAGTCATCTTACATCTAGTGCTATTTATATACACCACTTGTGCTACTATGGACTCAGTTCAGTTTATTGGTACAGGTTAATGACCGCGGTTTTAAGTCATCTTACATCTAGGGCTATACATCTACCCCACTTGTGCTACTATGGACTTAGTTTAGTTTATTGGTACAGGTCAATGACCTCGATTTTAAGTCATCTTACATCTAGTGCTATAGACTTAGTTCAGTTTAATGGTACAGGTCAATGACCGTAGTTTTAAGTCATCTTACATCTAGTGTTATTTATCTACCCCACTTGACATGAGTCATCTTACATCTAGTGCTATTTATCTTCACCACTTGTGCTACTATGGACTTAGTTCAGTTTAGTGGTACAGGTCAATGACCTCGGTTTTAAGTCATCTTACATCTAGTGATATTTATCTACACCACTTGTGCTATTATATGGTCTTAGTTCAGTTTATTGGTACAGGTTAATGACCGCGGTTTTAAGTCATCTTACATCTAGGGCTATACATCTACCCCACTTGTGCTACTATGGACTTAGTTTAGTTTATTGGTACCGGTCAATGACCGTGGTTTTAAGTCATCTTAGATCTAGTGCTATATATCTATACCACTGGTGCTACTATTGACTCAGTTCAGTTTATTGGTACAAGTCAATGACCGCGGTTTTAAGTCATCTTACATCTAGTTCTATTTATCTACACCACTTGTGCTACGATGGACTCAGTTCAGTTTATTGGTACGGGTCAATCACCTCGACTTTAAGTCATCTTACATCTAGTGCTATTTATCTACACCAGTTGTGCTACTATGGACTTAGTTCAGTTTATCATTACAGGTCAATGACCGCGTTTTAAGTCATCTTACATCTAGTGCAATATATCTACACCACTTGTGCTATTATATGGACTTAGTTCAGTTTATTGGTACCGGTCAATGACCGTGGTTTTAAGTCATCTTAGATCTAGTGCTATATATCTATACCACTGGTGCTACTATTGACTCAGTTCAGTTTATTGGTACAAGTCAATGACCGCGGTTTTAAGTCATCTTACATCTAGTTCTATTTATCTACACCACTTGTGCTACTATGGACTTAGTTTAGTTTATTGGTACAGGTCAATGACCGCGTATTAAGTCATCTTACATCTAGTGCTATTTATCTTCACCACTTGTGCTACTATGGACTTAGTTCAGTTTATTGGTACAGGTCAATGACCGCGGTTTAAGTCATCTTACATCTAGTGCTATATATCTAAACCACTTGTGCTGTTATGGACTTAAGATCAGTTTATCATTAAAGGTCAATGACCTCGATTTTAAGTCATCTTACATCTAGTGCTATATATCTACACCACTTGTGCTACTATGGACTCAGTTCAGTTTATTGGTACAGGTCAATGACCGCGGTTTTAAGTCATCTTACATCTAGTGTTATTTATCTACACCACTTGACATGACACATCTACAACCTTACAATAGTTTACCAAAATTATGATGTAGTTGAGATATGATCTCCTGATAAGAGAACTATTTTGATACTGTAAATATTTAATTTGTCACCAGATCCTGAACTCATGTACATGTGTAATATTGTAAAAGCCGAAGTTTTTAAACTCAGATGGCGGAGTGGAGATTTACAACTGGTCAATAATTTTGAAATCTATACATTCTATCATCTATAAACTATATAATGTGTAAATAAATACATTTGTATTTGCATGTGGATATTTCCGCACTTTATTGCTCGACGTGAAAAAATGCAAACATTTCCACTATCACAATACACAATTAAATGTACAATAATTGACTTGGTATAATTCATAGAAAACCTGTGAAACATTTACAATGGTCAAGAATAAAGTAAACTACTTCAAACCCAAACCTTTACCCTGTTAACTCTATAGGTATAATACACCATACAGTGTATGGTCTGACACAACCTTATCAGTGGTCAGTGTGCTACTCCACTGCCAATCAGTATGGTGCCCTCATAATTCTGTTTATTGGAAAGTGAGTACAAACATATAAACATCTGGGTATATTGAAGAAAAGGTCATTTGAACATATGACGCCTGATGCATTGTTATCAGACCCAACACCATATTATGTTATAGTCTAGGAATGAAGTGAAATCTTTAATTTGAATCTAATGAAATTATTAAAATTTTATTAATATTGAAACAGGAAATAGTCTGTAGAAAACCCCCAACTCTGCAGGAGGTCCTACATTACTCACATGCAGTGGGATACAGCATGATGCCTATTTCCCAAAACTGCATGGGTTCAGGATAATTTAAAAAGTCAATATTAGGCCCCGAAAAGCTACTTTTCTAGACTATTGAAGGCTGGATTGTACTGAAGAAAAGTTTTGCTCTTCACCGTCAGTTAACTTTCTTATAACAAAGACGAGATATTTACCTTTACAACAGTTGTCTTTGGCCCCAGAGACCAGGTAATCGCGGTACACCAGGATCGTAAGAATCGTGTCACGATGGCCTCGGAATATTCGCATACACTTCCCAGTCTCCATGTTCCACATTCTGTATCGCAAAGAAAAAATGATCGATTGTAAATCAACTAATGCATCTATCAACAGCATCAAGATGTAATTTTATTTAATTTTTCAAAGACACATGCACTGGTAACAGATTTTTACTATCCCATATTGTGACCTCATACCATCTGGTATGTTCCGTAGTGTTAAATGCCTGCAATTTTTTTTCAATGAATCAATGAAATTCCTCTTGACTTACCTGATACTAGTGTCGTAACTCCCACTGAGGACATAGCCATCCTCCTCACAAAGATAAACACAGCGGACACTTCCAGCATGTCCAGTAATGACTGGTCCCTGGTCCTTCCCCGACTCACGCTCTATAAACCGCACCTTGCGGTCCTTTGACCCGATGGCAATCAGTTTGCCCCCACAGGTGTGTACAACACGATGCGAGTCCTCTCTGTAGATATATAAAAACAAATATATACAAATCATACAAAATATTCTTAATAAAAAAGTTCTATTATATTTTTAATTGCACATAATATTAGTTTGAACAGTTATTAGATAGATTTGATTTACGCAAGGTCGTAGAAATTAAACCGTAGAAACTTACACATCTTTGAGCACCATGACGTTATATGACCCACAATAGACGTTGCGTTCCTCCATGATAACCTTACGACATGATATTCCTGTCAAAGCCGTTTCAAAGTTGACCTCATTCTTGTACTTGGCTTTGACGACTTGATCTTGAGTGGTAATCATCTCCCGTGTCCCCGGGTGAAGGTTTGGCACGATCACGTCTACATCTTTGGCGTACACTGGGTTGGCACCTTGTGCTGCAGCACCCTACGACAACAAACAAATTACGATTATTTTACCTCTACATTCAACTCCTGCAGCTTTGTATTTTAAATTTGATACCATACACACTTCACTTGATTCCCAGATGGTCTATACGTTTTCACTATTGACAAACAAAATTACGAGTCTTGAAATTTGGTTGTAATTTTCGGATTGATAAAACAAAAATGGGTTATATGTATGTGGTAACACCACTATATGGTAATTATAAGTACAGTACTGTTTGTCTAATGACCAAAGCCATGGGTACAGTAAGTCTTCTTATAATAAAATAAATCTTACTGAAAATGGGAGGTTGGAAACAATTAATACACATTTAAACATATTTAAATAGAAACAAATCCTGTATATGCTTGTTCCATTGTTATCCAAGTTTGTCTTTTTGTTGCTTTTGTTCTAAGTAACATTTCAAACTTGAGATTAAGTTTTTTCTAATTTCTTTCTGCAGTAAATTATAACTTAAATTGAAATATATATTTCTTTCAGGTGACAAAGAATTGTTTTAGACACTTTATGAGGTGACAGGCTTGTAAGTAAGTTTTTCCACCAACCTGCATGAGCATGACTTCTTCGGATAGATCCTGGTTGATTCGGAACTCCTTATGAACCTCCTCCACTAGAGAGCACCAAATGCTACTTACACACAGTGCATTGTGTAACGAAGCAATGTCCAAAAATCCCAGCACATATTTAGCAATATGGACAGGCAGACCCCGGATGAAGTCTTTATGCTTAGCTACCCCGGAGGATGCCTTCGCGGATGTCGGAACCACCATGCATGCTGGATCAACCGACAGAATATCCATGGAGGTAAAACTCTCGTCGTCGCTGTCGTCATTTTCAATTTCGTCTTCCAAGAAGAGTTCTTCACCAGTGAGTGGGTTATGTCTTGGAATACCATACTCAGGTGTAGCTCGGATAAGTAGGTCAAGGTCAGGTCGCTCGTCAGACTGGTATGTGTAATTAGTACTCGCTATAGACGCTGCCTCTAAGATATCGTCCTCTGTAAAAAGTATGATATGTTTTTGAGAATTGCCCTTTTTAAATCAGATTTAGTTCAACAAACACAAGTTTACCGCTTTCTTTTTATTTAATAATCAACCTATGGCTATGTGCATGTTTTATGGACGTAAATATAACGGCCTGAGTTAATTGATTTTTTTAAATCCCGATTTATCAATAATTTCCACCATAATGTAACTAAATATTGGAGCTAAATGCAAAAACTCAACGTCAGCAAAGCCAACTGACCATGAAATATAGGTCAAACCCAAAATCTTTGACATAGTGATGCCACCGTGCTGACAGAAACTTTGACATAGTGATGCCACCGTGCTGACAGAACCTTTGACATAGTGATGCCACCCTGCTGACAGAACCTTTGACATAGTGATGCCACCCTGCTGACAGAACCTTTGACATAGTGATGCCACCCTGCTGACAGAACCTTTGACATAGTGATGCCACCCTGCTGACAGAACCTTTGACATAGTGATGCCACCCTGCTGACAGAACCTTTGACATAGTGATGCCACCCTGCTGACAGAACCTTTGACATAGTGATGCCACCCTGCTGACAGAACCTTTGACATAGTGATGCCACCCTGCTGACAGAACCTTTGACATAGTGATGCCACCCTGCTGACAGAACCTTTGACATAGTGATGCCACCCTGCTGACAGAACCTTTGACATAGTGATGCCACCCTGCTGACAGAAAGGCAACAACTTTCAGTCTCACTTTCACTCCTTCATTACAATGAGACAAAATGAATTCAATTAGATATAGAAATGATTAAGTCATTAAACTATTTTATGTCAACAGAAATGTGCACATTTTCTCTAAAGTTACATGTCAAAGACTAGTTAAACTTCTAGATCCTTATACAAAATCTGTTTCCCATAAAGTTAACAACCTTGAGGCTACAGGTAGGTATATATATATTTGTTTTAACACCTGAAGCACATTTTCATGATTCTTAATATCACTGTTATGTTATTTCTTCTACATGTTAAAATCAATTTAAACTATTTACATATATAACCTGTGAAACAGGTTTCAGTTGGTATTTTAATCAACATTTGAGTACTACAATAAACTTTCTTATATTAGCCCTAGTCTTTAATTTCTCTATAATCAAGCAATAATCTGTCTCATTAACGACCAATTATATTTTCTCATTTTTTTTAGTAAACAGCACCTTTTCATCTCCAACTTATTTACACACAGAATAGCTTTCAATACGTATAAATACTGAACATTATGTACTTCAATAATCAATCACCGATAATTTCTATTTGAGATTTGTAATGTGTTTTTACAAACCTAGGGGTGTTATTTGCAACATTTACGGTATAAAACTGTTCTCTCCCAGCCGGGGTCATATATAAGATAAACAGACTTTAATTACAACCACAAACACCCACACACAACAACAAATATTGGATCCTTTTATTCAAGAAAAAATCCATTTCTACTGACCAAAATACCATAACAATACCTTTGAATGGTGAAGCGATTTCTAATAAGTGAGCATAATATCAACCGAATGGAATTGATTTTTATACTTTTCTTTAAATTCAAGATTTGAAATAACTCTCCAGTGCCAAATTTAAATTGATCCCATGCCTGCCAACTCATTGAAGGTTAAGCTATTTTCCCTCGTAAAGTGTCCTCATGTCTTTAAGATATAAGCGGGCAGGGCTAAGACCTGTCACAATCAACCCTGCCATCATATGTTTACCAATTCTACTTACCAGAAATGGATTTTGTATTGACCTAGACATTAAAATCATTATTTCAGTCTGTTTGACGTAAGTCTAACTCATTTCCATCAAACATGCCAGTGACAGCACTTACATAAAAGGCATGTATACATATTTATCTCCACTTCAATAGAATTGATTTTATATTTGTCTAGTACCTTATGGTAACGCTGAAATTATTTCACTCGTAAACGTTAGCCCTATTTTGTCATTAAAAGAACTTCAATCTTCAATAATAGGTGTTTTGCTTGTTAACCATGAAAGAAACATACCAAGACATTTATACCAACAGTTTACCTTCACCATGGTACGATATATTGTTATCCATAAAAATACATCCATGATAACTATTTTTATCGATTTTTTTTTTGTCAAATCCAAATATGATAATAACAAATTTCTTCAGAAGAAATTGCACATTGCCTTCTAAAAACAGCTTAGGTATACTGTACACAACTTCGTTTAGTCATTGTTACGTCTTCGTAACTCAATGGCCATTTTTATGCGGCACTCAGATAAAATGTCAAAATTTTGACAATGGAAAAGATGAAAGAAAAAACAAAGAAGACAATCCAGAACCAGGTATCTATAGGGAAGGGAGACAATCAAAACCTGTACTGTAGGACATGTCAATATTCCTGTACATGGTTTACTGCATATCTACATCAACAATCTGACAGCTCAGATTGTTTATATAATGTCTACATGCATAGGTCACTACATTGTGCATCAGGTTTAGCAATCCAAATAATCTAGGCAATAAAATCAGTTATCATTATTGATAGTACCTTTATAGTAAATCTTCTAAGAGATTTAGTAGCAATGCAAAAATATCTATCATTCTTCAATTAAAAGTTATCTTAAACATATGCTATTGTACAGTAAATACACCTTTCATAAAGGAAGACACTGAAACTAAGATCTGGGGTCTGGTGATGAATATCTTCAGTGTAGATTAAAGCTCTTCTTGTAGAAACCCCCAGCTATACTTATATTAGGACGATTGGACAAAATTATTCAGAAAATCCTGGTAAATCAAACACAAGGTTCAAATGTGACGTAGGGATTCTGATAAGCTTTTAATGCTTAATTTTCAGCCTTTAAAATTGAACTATATTTACCATGCCAGTATACCATTTTAAAATTGGACACGATCATCAGAAGTTGGGGATTCTGATAAAATTTAAATGCTGAAGTGTTCAGTCTACAAATTTGAATGTTATTTATTGAACCTATTATTCAATTTTTACTGAACCTATTATTCAATTGTGAATGTTTACCATTTCACCAAAATTTGAAAATTTTAATAACATCTTAATATTAAAGTAATAAAAGCAGCCTACAAAATTTAATATTATTTACCGTACATGTTCATGACATGTACAATGGTCAGAGTTAAAATCCCTGTATATACTGTTCACCAATGGCTGGGGAATCTGATAATAAAATCTGTAATCTCAGATGAATAGCTCAACAGTTACATGGGAAACTGTCACACATATTGAATGCATAAGCCTGGTAAATTGGTTTCAATGTAGCCACTCAGAGATGAATGATGACCCTAATAATTTAATATAAATGTACTTTTAGCTTCAGCTCCTCCCTCTGCTGGTCTAAGGAACACAACAGACAACCATTATACCTTACTGGGGTTTATAGATCCTTGGTCAGGCTGGCCGATAGTTCAGTTGGTGTACCGTATATAACTCAATAAAAGTGCCTTGGTCGTACATACAAGTCAAATAATAAAAAAATACAAGTTTTTTACAATTAATTTTACATTACAGTGGTAGATAGCTCAACCAGGTTGACCTTACCCTAGGTCAACAGAGTTCTACATCTTCTACGTTTGTTCTCTTGCCATGTTATAACCTGGTAAAATGGCACGGATTTGTTTATGATAAGACATTGATTTGTACCGTCTGCTCTGATTACACAGTCATAATTGATTAATTATGTCTAACACCGAAGTAATATTATCAATAAAATTCTGTTATTGGGATTTTTCTATGATCTTCTTTCCACAGGGGCCTATACATTTTCAATTTGGACAATTTTACAGCACTCTCACAAAAGTTACATGTAGAAAATAAACTGCATTTATGGAACTTTTTTCCAAAGAAAAATCCCCAAATTTACCAAGAAAAACTTCACTGCATTATTGACAATATTTCAGATGGATTGGATTTTGAAGTTTAATACTTTAATTGAAAAATAGTTACCATGATTCAGACTTAATTTCTGAGGCAAATGAAACATGCTCCAGATTCCCAATTGCGCTACGTATACTAGGACCTCAAAGGGCCATGTAAAATGACTCCTATGACATAGCAAAACAATTGTTAGTGGCAAAGATCTAAACCTGATATCCTAAAAACACAAAAAGACTATTTTTTGCCAGATCAATCATATTCCAGACCAACAATATTTTCTAGTTTGTTGATAACGTCACTTTGGTCGGCCCTGTCATGTTCCCCGTTTTTCCAAAATAGAAAGATATTCATAATCGTTCTATTTCCTCTGAAGGATGAAGGATCAATACGGCTAACAATACCCGTTCAATGGGCCATTTATCAGCCACTAAAGTCAATATGATGTCATAACAACTGTAGAAAAATTGGCATTGTTTGGTAATTCAATAACGGTAATGGCCAATTTCTCTGAAGCTTGCCAAGATGAGCTTGATAAGCTTAATACATGTTTTACAGAAAATTTTGATTTTGTGGATTTTTTTAAACCATGTCGAATTTCAAAGTTTAAAAAAGTTAGTTTATTGCTTCATTGGCCAGCAATGGTGAAGTCGTATAAGGGCCTGACAATGATTATAATTAAGGGTCAATTACAAGGAATTTCAAAGATTAAAACAGGATGTTTACTGTATATAGATTCAAATTCATATCATGAAAGTCAATATTTAATGGTTTTATGGTGTAAAAAAGTCCATGTCCATTTTTAAAATCGAATTCTAGTGAAGGATAATAGCAAATATCGTACGTACATGAAGAAATTATTTTTCTTTAGCTAAGCTAACTAGACTTCAATGTTAGATCCTGGTCATAGAATTCTGTGTAAAATCTATAGAATACGATCCATCAAATACCAAGAACACACATCTAGGTATTTCAGTTCTCACAAAGCCACAAACAGATCAAGGTTGAGTAGAAAATCAATTTACGTGAACAGAGTTGAAGTAAAATAGAAATAATATACAATGGCATCTATACAGCCTCAATAGCATTCGAGGTACTTCAACTCTGATCCTGCTCATTGTTTTCAAATGGAAACTATCAATTATCAAGTTTTTTACATTCTCAAATCAACAGCTCAACAATAGTATTTTACAACAGAAATTGTTTGATGTCTTTGGCTCTGTTCATACATATAATATATATAATTTCGTCCACATAAAAGTTGTTGGGTTTTTCAACTTCATCAATAAAAACTGAAAACAGTCTAGCCAAAGACAAGGTGGGAAGGCAATGAATTATTGAGTCTTCTTTTTATTCTGTTTATTTTTCATAATTAAATTTTGCTTATAACATGCAGTATTTAGTTTTAAGATTACATGATAACATCAAAACCAACACCTACGAGCAAGTTAATGAAATGCTACTTATAATCTGATTGGTTGAAATATGACAATATAAATATTAATTTGCACTAAAATATTAGTCAGAACTTGATGCACAAATAAGTTTGCATTAAAACAATGTTTTTATTTTAACTTTTAACTGAACTACAAGAATGAACAAAATCTTTTACCTGTTTAACCTAGATGGATTATATATTTGAAACAATTTGTGTAAATCTGAAAAAAATCTCATATTTTAATTAGGTATTTCACAGTCATATAAACCAAAACAATATCTTTGCTGTGACTTATAAAACTAATAGAACCATCTAATTTCTAAAATATTTATAGTTTGGGCTCGGTAGTTTGTAATGCGGGCAGCAGGTCAATTTTGGTCTTGCCAATGTACTCAGAGCAACAGGGCACCAATAGCTACAGGTGGCACCATAAGTTGTGGAGAAACATACATCATTGTGTACATATACATGTACTGGATGCAAAATACAAAAGGATTAAACCTATAATATCGTGATAAGAAATACAATACAATATAAAACAATAGTACACAAGTACATCAAAAGGAACATAGTAAACCAATCTTAACTTTGATGTTCTCTGTTTGATACAATGCCTTCAACTTCCATATAACTCAGTAAACAAAATATTTCCATAATTATACAATCACTCCTTACACATTGAGGTATTGTAAATATAGGCCTACAGTTGCCAGAATTGTGCTCCGTTTAATCAGAGCTAAATATCGAAAGTTCATTGTCATTGAACCTGAAGTTTGTGCTTCTATTTGTTAATGCTTTGTTTGATGGCTTAACAAGACGTAGACGAAATAATACAATAATCTTGAAGACTTTGTGTAATGAATATAGGGATTTTGCAGTCTCAGGCCCCAAAGAAAGACTTTTGAAGTCATAGAACCTACTGAAAGCCTTGTTGTTGACATCAAAATCTTGCCACTAGGGTCAATATTTCCTAATATCCATCACACAGAGGTGGTACATTAGATATCAAGGACCTCTTAGAGAACCAACCTTGTTGTTTTAATTTCTCAGAAGCATAAAGTGATCCTTTGGTCACTTTTGTGTGATGGTTTCAAAAGGAATTGTAAGTAAGAAATTGTCAATTTTTATAATAATTTGATGGATTTAGTATGATTGCCCGTGACTTAAACTTACTGACTTACTTTGACTTTGAGAATTTTGTGAAGGTTTCTAGACATTCTAATTTCTCCAAATTGCAAGTGCTCTGAGGTAACTGAGTTGTTGAAATGAAATACCTTCTGTATTCAAGCATGACCTATCACAGTACATTTACCTACTGGAAACTCAAATACTATTTCATATGAAAAACCCCTAATTAAAACTAACTGCTTCATTTCAATCAAATATTTGGTAAAATGCGTTTAAAAGAAAAAAGAAACATAAGAAACATAACTGTATAAAATTGAAATAACGTTATAAAATCCTATCTCTGTTAAGATCTACTTCAGAAAAATTTAAAAAAAAATCCTTTAAGCATAAGTGCTTGTGCCTTGTTTTCATTTCAAAGTGTAGATTGAAATTTTAATAATGAATACTGACAAAATAAAATACATATACGTTAAAAGCTTTCAATTAAAATGTTCTTTATAAAGAAATGTTTGTTTTCTATGTGTCTTTTTAGACATGAATTGTAAGTGTTGACACATTAGTGAGAGTACTGGGGTGAATAGTGTAATATCTTAACAGTAGTACCTGTATACCATAGTTGTGTATTATACTCTGCAGGACAACACTCATTTAGGGGTATTCCCAGCTTCCCAATTGTCTAGTATATTGGACTTTAAGTATTCAGTATATTGAATCTTAAATGGATAGTGTTCCAGGAACAAATTATACTTTCATATTTATTTTGAATAAGAAAGGCAAACAGTTTTGAATTTCATGTTGAAAAACATCTATTCTAAATAACTATCTCCTTATTTACCTGAAAATGATGTAACAGGTGGTAGTAAATAAGAAAAGATTTCAAGTAATATGTTAAAGGCAAATAACTGAAATTCACTCACTGCAATAATTTTCTAAAAATTTAAACTTAACTCCAAAATGCGATGATACTAATTGTTTGCCTGATTTTCCTAGTATGTGCTGGGAAAACAAATTTCCTTTAGAACATCCTTAAAACTGAGACAGTAACTGCAGACTTTAAGTCTTCATAAGTAAAGACATAACAATATCCCTAATTTAGCTCTATCAGAATATCGAGCATATACCACACTGTAAGAGGAATATGATATTGTACTACATAGCTCTATAGTCATTTATACTTTATATGTATTATTGAAAATCAATTTTCAAAAACGGAAGAATGGACTATACCAAAATAATCTAATACACTATATAGTACGGTATTGTTTAGGTATATACATACCTTGTTCATTGTTAAACTATTAAAAGAAATAATAGAGTGTGTTAATTGGTGAAGAACAAAACGGTCAATTTGTGTCCAGTGCGGATGAGCGATTTTCCAAGGGGTGATAATCAGTCAAATAAATGAATGACGATGACCTTTGACTGGAGACCTGGAAAATGTTGTATCGGCTTGCTCTCACGTCGTATGCCAGACCAATACACAGATTGGTCGTTTTGTTTCCAAGTTTTGAGTGACCCCAGGATCATTTTACCATAAGGTAGACTGAAAAGGTTCATGGACCTACATTAAAATTTCACAGCATGTAGTCTCTCTCAAAGTGGTTTCTGCCAAACAAGGGTACAAAGTCAATAACATTGATTTCCACACAAAGCGTTTCGATCTCCAGAAACCCAGCTCTTTATCTATACACGATTGATTGTGTTGTGTCGTCATGACGTATACCAAGGTATTTTACTGATAATTTGTTTTCGTATTATTGAGCAACATACCGTATTTATCCTATTTTGTTGATGAACCACAAACGCATGAATACAATAATAAAGGCTGTAAAACTCAATACATATAGACACACGCAGGAGAATTTCCAATAAGTCTAATGGGTTTTTGATATCCAAAACCACCATTGGACAGTTAGCTCTATAAGCCATGAAGCCATGTACATAAGGTCTTCAACAAAAGTGTTTTTTCTGTAAGTGTAGATCATTTAGTATTGTAAAGCTTTTTTGCAATATTCTGAATATACATTTTTAACTTTAGGCAGGGTGTGACTTACAATTTTTAAATTATTTAGATTATTATACAGGCTCATCAAAAAGTGGTGCCTTCTACCCTTCCTAGCCCGATTATCAAAAAGAAAGAAAAAAGAAAAAAAAATGTTTCCTTATACTTCCTATCATGTAAAAATTACCAAGATAGAAGTATTCTAGTTGTATGTATACTTTTATTATTAAATTACTGATGACATGAAGAAAGCTGTTTGTTTCAAATTCAAACAAGAATTGTTTTAAAAAATAAAATCTGGGGATTCAAAAACTTTATATGAAATTCATAACTTGTGATGTAAAGTGTTAAAAAGAAAAAATATAAAAAATAATAATAAAAGCCAAATAATGACTGATTGATAAAAAAAAAAACTCATTCTATATTTCAATGCAAAATTATTTTTTTGTCAAATCAAATCAGAGGAGCCCTATTACTTGAGAGCACCAGCACAATACAGGCAGCAGACATGCTTTTTGTGAACAATGGCATACTTTAATGTAGTGTATACATATATATATATCTTAAACCTGTAGATCAGTTTTCCCACGACAGGTGAAAAAACATGTACGTAAAATACGGTTTACACTTAATGAAATCCACTTTAAAAGACTTTGTAGATAAGAACTTAATCCATAATAAATAAGTCATGTTCAGACATTGACAATGTTTTATAAGTTACAATAAGACTTAAGATAATGCATGTTGGGGGCCTCTGCTTGTAAAACACGTACTGCCATACCTTATAATCTTAATGTGTGTCCAGTTATTGATATTTCAATCCTGTATAAGCTACTGAACTTCTATGAACTCTTTTAAAAAAAGGAAGAATTTTTATTTCCATCTTTGGAAATACAAAATGTACTATGTATTATAATTTAAATCTATATATTTATGTATGTATATTTATACATACTTCCAAGCTCAAAAAAGGTTTACCAACAAACCAAAGGTCAGTTTTTATAGCCTCTGATCTACAGGCCTTGGATTTTTTCTTAAGCCAGCTCATTCTGTAAGGAACAAGTGCTGTGGGAAGGCAACATTCTTTTTGAATATATGTACCGGTATGTACATCAAATTTTGATATTATTGTTTTCTTATATGCTCCAGAAATTTAAAAAAAGGGTAACATTTATGTAAGAAACAATTCAAACCATTGAGATATGATAATATATATGTTAATTTCAAAAAGTATATCATCATTTTCAATACTCCAGAAAGATTTTTTGGGGGTTTCAGATCAAAATGACTGAAAAGGTCATATCATATACTCTTACTTATAAACCCCTTCTCTTCTGGCAAATTATTCAAAAGTTAAAAATTTGATTGTCCTAAAATTGTTTTTACTTCTGTTCACATATTAAAGATGTTTACAGATATTTTCTGATAACCAGAAATCAATATACTTGAAGTCATTGTTTACGAGATACATACAAGACAATGTCAATAACTATAAAATGTAACAAGAAATAAGGCTATCAATATATCAATAATTTCCATAACAATTTGAAACACCTGCAAGAAATTGTCAATACAACTTCTACAAAATGAGACGAAAACATATTGCTATCAACACACATCAATAATTCCCATAAAATATCTGCTTTGGAAGTCATAAAATATCTACTCCGGATGTTACAACCCTGTTAGGTCTTTGATGAGATTGTATATTATCCGGTTTGCACCTCTCATAGATCTATTAAGCAGTCATGACAAGAATAAGAACTGAACGAAAAATCCATTTGTATCGCATATGCGTTCTGAAGAAATCACCACTTCAAAGCAATCACCCACATAATAGCTTTGCTGTCTGTTTCATTATTTTCCAATTTCCAGATGCATCTAGATTTTTCCTTTGATAAAAATAGCAGAAATATATTGATTACAACAAGACCAGATTTTCTTCGCTCGTAAAAAAACCAATTCAGGATTGTACGGAGAAAAATTAAACAACTGGATTTCATAACACCATTTTAAATGTTGGAAATAAGCTTTTCAATCATTATGTAAAACAATGAAAAATATTTTATCTTATCTTTTGGTTCATAACGCATTTCAAAGAAACTTATCGACCAAAGAGTTGTGCCATTTTAGTTTTAGCAGTAACAAAGTCACATTTCTCGTTGGTCACAACTTTCATCAGGAATCAAAGGTCAACAAGAACTATTCGAAAATTTCCTTCGAAATTTGAATTTGACATCATAACATGATTGGTCCCCTAATTATTCATTTATTTATTTTTTAAATATAGTTTATTAGGTGTTTTAGGGTAATGGAGATTCACCACTGCTCATCAGTGATAAAATGTTAGATGTAACTTGAATGATCAGAGATTTTAAATCATTGTCTTCCTTCTTGTATATTAGTCTCGACCAAGTCACACTATAAAACAATTGTTCATTCATTGTATTTGAACAAACAATGGATGAACTATTGTCTTTGAAATATAAATAATTATCGGGTGGAGACAAAGATTATTCATTTATCTTTTTAACTTTTGTATTAAGACTTAAATGATCCTTTTTGAAAATCTCCACTCCACAATTCCAGCATAAAGCAAACAGTATAGCTGTTTTATGGAATTCTACTGATCAGTAGATTTTTTTTCCAACCAAAATATCTGATTCTGGAGATTTGACAAAAGTCAAAGCTAACAAAATACTAAGTAGACCTGATGGATGCTCAGGTAGATTTTTTTTCCAACCAAAATATCTGATTCTGGAGATTTGACAAAAGTCAAAGCTAACAAAATACTAAGTAGACCTGATGGATGCTCCACAAAACATGCTCGACTCGTAACACATTTATTGTGTCAATGCAAGGCAATGTAACAGACGAGTATTTTAATAGGGACACAAGTTGTGGTACTCATGCACAAATAACTTAACTTGTTCTTGTGGCCCAAAGATTTCACAAATCTACCATGTGTACATTGTTCTTCAAATGTAAAAAGCTCAGACAAGGTTTGCGTGACCCATTATTGTTTATTACCAGTTATTTAACTACTCTGCAGTATGCTTCAGACAAAAATTGATTGAATCTACCCAACTGTATAACGAAATAAATCTGATAAAAGTCCAGCTCAAATTAAGTCTGTGCTTCACTGTAATTGTTTTAATGATATGTATATTAAAACCATCACTGCATGAAATTAAGCCGATAACTTCCCACAAAAACTTGAGCTTGATTCTCTTTTGAATCTCAAAGTGAATAGCTGTTTAAGTTTTGAGAAGCAAAATCTGCTGACATAACATATTAAAAAACAGCACTGGGTTTATAGTTTAAGGACCCCTGTCCCACTCAATGTGTTTTTTCCTATATACAGTAGCCTCCCCTTAATTTCCTTAAGGATCCCTGTCCCACTGCACTGTGTTTTTTCCTATATTCAGTAACCTCCCCTTAATTTCCTTTCTGATATAACTGTAGCACTGTTTGTCCCAGATTTCTCTGTCCACCAGCTCAGGTAGCTCATTCAGTAAGAGTCGTAGTATATATATCAATTTGTATAGTCCAGGGTTCCGATCCCGGTCTACCCCTGCTGATTATTTTACATGGAAAACACTGTTGTTGATTATATTTTCATTTATTTCATCTTCATTATTTGTCATTAAAGTCCCATAAGGTATGGTTTTCTTATCAGAAATGATTTATCTAAACCACAGTCATGCCAGAAAACAGAATTTCCAACAGTTTTTTCCTCAAGTAATCCTCGTGTTTGTCCTCTAATGATAAGTCCCTACATATTTATACCATTTTTAAATGTGGAATGACAAATTAACACAATGCCATGCAACCAGTCTACTCATTATTTTCAATAAAAGTACAAGGTATTTTTTTATTTTATTTTTTCACAAAACCAAATCTGAATCAATCTACCTGGTATACAATGTTTATTTTTCAGAGAATCAAAAGAATTCATCTTGAATATGTGTTCTTGACACTAAATTGTGAAGTTACTATATCAATTTTTATTATTCAAATAAATATGTACAGTTCTCAAACATCTAGACTGTATGTACAGAATATAGTCAAACAAATACATGTATACAGTGTATATACAGAAGGACTGAAGTCAAAGTACCTAACATACAACGGGAGAGAATTTCACACTCAACAACCTCCAACCCACTGATACCTATAGTCTACAATTCCAAATTTGAGAAATTTATTAATTAAATTTAAGTTATTCAATATTTCCCATCAAATTTTCATCACAGAGGCAATTTAAAAAAATATTTCTACCTGAACATGTATCTTTTTGATGTCACAGCCATAAATTTAAGGGAAATGGATTAATATTTTACCCCCTTGATGTAACCTTTTCCTCAAGAGACCTATGCAGAGTTTTAAGAATAAAGACTGTTAAATGTTGGAATGTTTTCTTAAATTATGGACATATAATTAAGACAGATAATGGTATGAACACTTTAAATGGCTTAGAGTCTTAGTGACTGCTATACAAATGTTTAATTACACATGATTGCTTTGAAGTTTTTATTCAAAAAACCTGACGAAACACTATACCTGGATTTTAAACCAAACTTTAATAAGTTCAGCCAGAGGTCTTCTTAATTACACATACTTTTTTCTAGTGCAATTTATTACTTCATCGGGTGAAACGATTACAGGATAAAAACTTAACTCTGAAAGAGCACTCAATAATAGCTAATACCATTTTAATTATAATTTTGTCATGTCACTTATGTCGAGACTTAAAAAAAAAAAGAGAAATATTGTGTAACGTGTCCTGGTAACGGTAAAAATGGAAAGATAAAATATCCTCGATTACATGTTGACTGTTACAATATGACTGAAAAAATATTCCTCTTTTAAAACTGAGCTCAGTTGATTGAAAAGTACAATGTATAAGATTCTTTGAAAAAACATAACACATTATTTTTTCATTGATGAAAAGTTCCATCAGTGGTAAATAATAAGATTTAGGGGGAATCAGGTTTAGTAGATCTAGATCCAGGCCACTGGCCTTCCACACAGACCGAAAGCTTTGTTTACTTCATACACATCTTCACAAGCCTAGGCTTACGATCCACTCACTCACTCTACAATTCAGTCTCTACTCTTCACTTAAAGAGCAGGTAGACTGGATCGTACCAGATCGTAACCATTGGCTAGCGAAGATTCTCCCTACAGTGAGAACGGAATTTTCTGAGTTGTTATTATATATATATAAAATGTAATCAACGCCTGTCACCATAATTATACAGTTCTTTGGGTTTTTTAATCCCTTGGCTATAGGACTCCTATCTCAATCATAAAGAGGACATCACTGCTGAGAATGAAATAAAAGTAGGCGATGTCCACTACATGTGTACATAGAACACTTGTTTCAAAAGCAACTACGTATACATACATATAGATTTCAAGAACAAGCATGAACATTGATTACCGGTATTATCATGTAGATAGTTTTGATACATTTGGTGAACTGCTTTGAGATGACCTAAGAACTAGGGTCTTTTATCAAAAATTCAATTTTGGATGAAAACTTTTTGTCCAACAACCAGTCTTAACAAAAATTTGGATGCTGAAAACAAATTTGATGAATACTGATCAATATATACTGTAACGGTACATACCTGCTGCAAAGGATGCTGCTCTCTCTTCAGACACCAACAGGGTTCGCGCTTGGATCCCCAGCGTATGGAGCAGATGGCTGTCGCAAAGCTGTAGCAAAGACATTGCATAGTTCGCTTTTGACCAATAGTTGGCCTTCTGAAACCAATTCCATGTTGTAAAGATGAAAGCCTCGACCTCTTTAGTTGGAACAGCACGATCTGAACTGAGAGATGCCCTATCTGTCTGTAGGCTTGGAGCTGTTCGACTCCTGGCATACGTGAAATCTTTACACAACAAGGGCTGTAACAAAGTCACCATCTGCTGCAGCAAATCTACACTTTGAAACCTTCTCATTAAACCTAGCATAAAACGTTTTTTTGAATGATCTCCAAATTTTTCCAACCATTCTTTCGCCTCTTTTAGTTTGGCATTTAACTGGCATGATTCACACTGTCCACACGCCTTTTTGGTGTTGACACAGCGCATGTGCAATGCCTGTCCGATGTTGAACTCGAAGAGTTCTGCATTGTTATTAGGGTGTTTCATCACCCCATCACTCAGGCTGGACATGCTGGTGTGAGGGATTTGTTGACACACCTCGACCATGGCCTAAATAACACTCTAGTAGTTCAGTGGTATGTCATCAATGTCGTTGTCACTTTTCTCTTATCTGCAAAAATGATTGAAAATAACATGGATTGTCTTTGAAATTTGAATAAATGAAAGTCTAGTCACTAATAATTTAAGAACATAAGTGATGCTTTTTAGGTGTTCAGGAATGAAGATGTCTCTCAGTCAATTTGATTTTTTCTGTTCTTACTTAAGCACAAACTTATATAATAACCATTGATGTCCCGGCCCATATAATCTCTACACTATCAATCATTATATATAAATACATTTTGCTCTCTAGAAAGGAAACAATCTTCATTTATATAAATATTTACATAATATCAATATACCTCATCTATAAAACTCCCTCATTCAACATTTCATCCCTATCTATACTACTAACTCAGTCAATTATCCCCACCCACCCTAAACTCGTTCAATGGTCCCGTCCTCAACTTGGTCAATGATTTCATTCCCCCTAAACTTGGTCAATGATTCAATCCCCCCTAAACTTGGTCAATGATTCCATCCCCCCTAAACTTGGTCAATGATTCCATCCCCCTTAAACTTGGTCAATGAAACATTCCCTCCTAGGTCAATTATCCCCTTCCCAACTCAGTCGTTGTACACCTCTCCAAATCCCCTACTCAGTAAATGATCCCTTTCCTTAATCAGTCGTTGTACTCCTCTCCAAATTCCCCTTCTCAGTAAATGATCCCCTTCCTTAATCAGTCCTTGTACTCCTCTCCAAATCCCCTATTCAGTAAATGATCCCCTTCCTTAATCAGTCAATTATCTTCTCCCCTTTGGTCAATGATCCAATTGCCATTTATGCTACAAACTCTGTCAATGAACGACAATCTATAAATTACGAATTTGGTCGGTGATCCTTTTCCAATCTACAAATGTACACCACTCCTTGACCCCCATATATACTAAAAGCTTGGTGCCCTCCTAATGCATACATCAAACTGGCCCATCTGCTACAAACTCTAGTCAATGATCCCCTCCCAAACTACAAATATACCCCTTTCCAAGCCCCTGTCCCCATACATATATTCTGTCTCTATCGTACAAACTTTATCAAATTTTCCTTCCCCATCTATACCCCTCTCCCATCTACTACTGAAGTCAATAAAACCTTCCCCAACAGCTAGTAGGCATCTACTTCCTCCCCAACCAAACCTACACATACTCCTCCTCCTCCTTCTCATTTCTCAAATCTTTACCTAAGCTACCTCTCTATCCCCCTACTCCATTCCCCACCCTTCTACCTACGCCACCTCTCTATCTACATCATCCTACTCCAATCCCCACCCCTCTACCTACATGCCACTTCTCTATCTACATCACTCCACCCCCAACACCCACCCAACTCATCTACGTATATGTACACCACCAATTTTAGTCCCCCAACTAGAAGGCATCTACACCCTCACCAACCAAACCTATACATCCTCATTTCCCCCATCCCAACCTACACCATTTTTTCATCTATACACCCGTCTCCATCCACACTTATAACTGCACCACCAATTTATAAAGTTTACAGTCTCTTCCCAATCTATACCCTTCCCATATTAACTCCATCCCCTTCTCGTCTATCCTCTCCAGTCCCTCTCCGTCTCTATCAACACTCCCTCCCCATCATAGGTATTAACATCTGAACCTCTAATGAGGGAGACCATGTATTGCTTCTTTTTTTTAAATGTTTCAATCCAGTAGAATTTTGGGCCTGATGAGTTGATGAATTATATCTTTCAAATCAGTTTTACAGTTTTGTTATTTAAACACCAACTGTATTTTCCAGATTTGAAATATCAACATGTTTTACCTGGTACCATAATGTGCATGTTACCTACATACAAAATGTTGAATATAAACATTTACTTACTGAAATATTAACAGCCTGCTAAAAGGACCTGGACTTTTTATAGTTTTGCCATTACTTTTTTTCGTTTTCAATTCAAAAATGTTTTAAACTTACAATTTACAGTAGTATCAATAATGTATTGCTTGTTTCTAATTTAATATTAATCAAGTCCCAAATGATCCATTATGAAGGCAATAAACATTGTAGAAATAAAACACTATTTTAATTAACCGCTGAATATAACACAGCTGAATAAATAATAAATGAAGATAGCAAAGTATCCTGATCAATATATTGTCAACAAAATTGGTCAATGCCATTTCTTTTGAATGACTCACAAAGTTTCTAATAACTTGACAACTGCAGTATCGTAGGACTTTTCTTTGGAAATACAGTCACTCACCTGGCAATGATAGAAATAGTTGGTAATCACACGGGCACAGGTGCGTAAGATACATACTAAACACACCCTAACTCTTTTACAAATACTGCAACACTGCCAATAGTTATATCAGACCTTACAGTATAGACTGCTATAAACAACACAAGGTCCTGTCAATCAAGTATCGATTTTGTATCACACAGACATCTCGCCCTTAAAGTTCCGTGAAGATGAGCTATGTATTGGAGAGTCCCGCCAGCAGCCTTAGCACTACATGACTGGTGTGTAACACAGTCATTACGAGGTGTGAATGCCAGCTCTACCGGTGCAACTACCTGTCAATGATGACGTCCCCAAGGTGACAACGCTTGTTTATGTCGCATACTGAGCCATGCGTAGCGCACTTGGTCGATAGTTTCGTAGTTGTCGCCAATGTTGGTCGTTGTATTTTGTTGTGTTTTATAACTTTACTCGATATCCCATTTACAGTTCAGAGTATATTCGATATATCTGGTTTTATTTAACTATTTATAATAGTCGACATTAACCTACAAAAAAATATTTTAAAGCAAACTAATGTAATTCCATATATGTATTTTATCAAGCATAGTCAGCTTTTCTTGTATCAAAACTTAAGTTCAAAAGCACAAAGTTGTGTTTTACTTTTATTTTTTATCGTATTGATACACACAGTGTGCAGGAATTAATGGAGTTGTATAATGAGTTTGCTTCTGGAGTAAGGAAATATGACAGATGTTAAAATAATAGAATATGTACAATGTACATTGAAACATTGTATTGTGGAAGCCTACCATGCAAGTCAATGTTAGGTACGGTAGCGTTATCAGGAAGAGGTTTGGTTTAATTAAAGATCGCTTAACGGTTTTGAAGGAGTGGGACATGAAACAAATTCGTTGACATGGACTCTAAATTTGATATCTAAACAGAACTTGTTCAAGGTTCCTCACCTCAAGGCGTTCAATACTAGATGGTTAAATTGAGTTAGTTGGGGAAAAGGTGCGTGTTTGTGGGGTGCGTGTGTGTTTGGGGGGGG